>NC_133664.1:145887614-146137213 GCF_037893015.1 Macrotis lagotis
ATTAATCCAGAATCCTAGAAATTGCTTGCCTAACAGTTTGTTGAGCTTAGTAGTGATCTAGCATTTATGCTTCTACTTTGAAAAATATTTAAAACCTACTATTTCCAAATCTTTTTCTTTACTTTTCAGTGGTAATATGTACTTAGTTTTTATGTGATTTTTACTTTTAACCTTTTAGTAAAAGTCATTTTCAAGCACAAAATATTAAAAAGGCACATTGATCCTGAATAATTAACATGCATGATGTTTTACAACAACAACAAACATATTACTTTAAATAAACTGCCAATTTATAAAGTTACACCTTGAAATGTGACTGGGTGATAACATTTGGCAGGGGCCCAGGAAATTGGGCCCTTGCCAAATAGCAGTAGTTAGGGAGTTATGTAAATGAGAGCCCTTCATAGAAAATAGCTTGCCTTTTATTCCCAATGAGTTGAATTTAGAAATTGTCATCTGTTCTTAATTGTTAGGATAATAGTTATTCAAAAAGGTGGTCTTGGCAGGGGGCTATACCGTCTAAGTGTTCATAGAATGATCTGTCCTATAGTGAAAGGGGTTATATGAACTAATCCCAAAGCTCTTTTCTAGTTGTGAAAAAAATGTATATTTGTATCCATAACATCTTAACTTATTAATTTACTTGAAAATAAGCTTATTTTTAGCCATTGGATTTAAAGGTTAAAGGGAACTTAGATAATTTAATCTAAATTCTTCTTCAATTCAGAGTTGATGAAAATAAAGTCCAGGGATGATTAATGACTTCTCCCAGTAGTAATCTAATGTATTGTAATGAACTCTGTGCCTCACTTAGATCTCAGTTAAATTTCTGCATTCTTTATCAACTTTTGTTTCTTAGTGGTCTTCTCAAGAATTTCTATATAAAATATTGTTTATAATTCATATGATCACAGGTCTAGAGGTAGAGGTAGAAGAGACTTCTCAGGTCATCTCTTCCAAACCACTCATTTCACTCATGAAGAAAATTAGACAGTAAGGTAAAGGGATTTATTCAAGGTCATAGAGGTAGAATTAGAGGTAGGATTTGAATATAGACCCTCTGAATCTAGTGTCAGTGATCTTTTCTTGCAATACCTTGAAGTTACAGGTCTTTGAAACATGGACCTTGTCTCAAAGAGAAGTACTACTTAGGAGTTAGATAGCACTCATGGCCTCACCAATCAACTCAATTATCAGTAGAATACCAGAAGGAAAAACAACAATAAAAAACAAAGGTCACACACACACACACACACACACACACACACACACACACACACACACACACACACACACATATATATATTATATATATATATATGTATGTATATATATATATATACATATATATACAATTGTGAAATACCCTCCAGAAATCAAAGGGAAGAGAATATCCTCATCTTATTTTTGAAGTGTTTAAAACTGATCATTATAAATTCCTCTTATTTGGATTGATTCAACCAGGTTCCTTTCACACAATCCTTATAAGTGCTGTATGCATAGATGAGATGAAAAAGTTAGCTAATAGTAGGATGTAAATATTTTTTGTAATTATTTAAAACAAAGACTTCATTGACAAAAAAAATTCACATAAACAAACCATGTAAGTAATTTGAATTTCTAAACTGAAATGAATCATAAAATTTATATCCAAGATAAATAAATCACTGGACAAATACCAAAGAATGGAACAACTGAAGGAGGAGGAAAAAACAAAACAAAACAGAAAAACTTGAACCTTTCATCTGTAGACTAATACTAAATATGAATCCTGGCATTAATAATCACATGCAGCCATAAATGCTGAAATATCATTAGTAGAATATGTTTGAAGTTAGTGACAAATTTAGTACCTTTTATGACCTGTAGTCAATTACACCTGTCAAGACAATGATGAGATAATTTGATGGTTATATTTAATATGGAAGGATACTATGGACTGATGACAACTCTTTCCAGGTAGATCCTCCATTTCTCTTTTTATGGACATGACTGAATGAAAATGTATTTATTAAGTGTTTGTTAGGTACAAGACACTGCACTAAGTACTGAAAATAGAAATACAAAAGAGAAACAATCTGCAACCCTAATAATCCATTTGTATTCTAATAGGTAGAGACTATACATATAATGAGAAGTAATGTGTTTTTGTTTCCTTAGAGAGAGAGAGGACGAGACTATTGTGTGTTAGGGCAATAAATCAACAGTCTTCCCATTAGCAGCAATAAGGTGGATTTAACTACATTCTACTTTTCTCCCTGTACCCCACACTCAATAAACTTTAGTGGCTCCCTAGTACCTCCAGGAAAAATTGAAAACTCTTTGGCCAGTTAAGTGCTTTACCTTCTGTCTCTTTCCTACCTTTCCACTCTTCTTACATATTTCTCCCCTCTCCTCACTTTATGAAGCCATCAGTGCTATATCCTCTTTGCTTTTCCTCATACATCATGCTTCACTATGACCCATGTCTAAGTCTCATTGTCTTTGCACTAACTGCCCCTCCCACCCTCCTAGCATATAAAACACTCCTTCTTCACCTCCATTCCTTGGAATCCCTGATTTCTCTCAAGATTCAATTTAATCATCATTTGCTCTACAAGCCTTTCATTGTTCCACAACACCCATAGGCTATGGTATCCTCCCTCCCAAATACCTTATATTTTGTTTATGTTCTGATCTGATTAAACTTAATATATTTATTAAGTAAAGCTCATTTTAGCAAAAAACTTTTATTTATATTTTTCCATACTCTGATGAAAGTGAGGGATAATTAAATGAAGACAGCCTCTTTTTCTAATATACTCATACAGTAGCACAATTGCATGTTAAATGGAATAAGTCCTACATGAATAAACAAAGGAAACACTGGCATTTAATGACTCCTTTTGATATTCTTCAGAATGAAGATACTTGAATCTATTAACTAAAAACTTTTATTTCTATAACCAGAAAGTGTTTATGTTTCTGTTTGTGTGTGTACATGTATGCTTGTATGAGTGTGTTTGTGTTTGAATGCTTTTTGAGGAGTCAGAAAAAAGGTAACCTAGTCTTCAATCAATTAACTATTTCTATATCTATGCTAGAATTCTCTCAATACTGTGAACTTAAGCAGTATGATATAGTGGATAAAGAGATGACCTTAGAGTGAGGATGAACTAGGTTCAAATCTTGCCTCTTAAAACTTAATAGGTCTGGGACATATTAAGGTCTCTGAGCCTGGAGGTAAAATGACTTGCCTAGGGACATAACAGTTATTAAGCTAGACTAGAAATTTATGATCCTAGAACTTAATAGAAGTCATAAATTGGGTGCTTCTTTTAGTTGAAATTTTGAAAGAATCTATGATTTCTCCAATGCATTTATTCTCTCCACAGATATAAATCATAGTCTCGCAATGGCTTTACAGACTGTGTTGCCTGACTCTTTTTCTAGTCATGCATTTCATTAGTAATCAATGTTACAACACAATACATTCAAATTTGTTGCTGGTTTTTATTTTTATACACTATTGTATTTTATATACTATTTATTTTAGTGTTTTTATTGTTTCCAAACTACTGTACTTTCTATGGTGAAATACCCTATCTTTAGCCCTAATATTCTCTCAATCTGACAAAGATCCCTTAAGCTCCAAGATGAAAGTTTCTTCATTTTTGGGACTCTGAACTATTTTGTATTTTGTTTGTTTGATTGTTTTTTGTATATTTTTGTGATTTCAATATAAATTTTTCCTTTGAAATCTATGTATTTTATTTTATTTCTTTAAAAATGTGATTCCAAGCAAGAGTCCAGAGGCTTCACCTGACTGCCTAAGGAGGTCCATGACACACCAAGAACCCCACTTCCAATCAGTTCAATACAATGTTACTATGTAATTCGTGGAGGCTCTTGCTAAACTATTTTAAAGATCCCTACAATTCTACATTAAAACCTTGTCTTTACATTTTTGCTAACCTGGTACTAAGCAATTCATTTGTCACAGGGTTAATTCTAATAGGGGAGAGAAAAAACTAACTTAGGCTAAAATTCTAGCTTTTCCTTTACCTTCTAGAATTCTGTTAATTTGGGGGATTGTGAAAATGATGATCTATTACACTCATTAAATAATTGTACTTTAATTCATTAACTTGGTTAATGAGGTATAGCTTCTGTGAACTACCCAAGAATCTCAGTACATTTCCATGATCCTACATCCTAAGCAAAACTTTTACATTTGATGCACTCAAGAGATTATTCTAAAGACCTGTTGTTAAAAGCACAGGGAAAGATTAGAAGCCTATTCTTCCTCTTCTCACACCCTGAAAAAATACTTAAGTAAATTCTTACTTTGTTGATCATCATAATCAAATGTTTAACTAGATAGTTTGCAGGATACTCATGGTAGAAAAAATAAAAATCTATAAATATCAGTATTTTTCCTATTTGTGAGGAGGATATCTCCTTCTTAACCTCTGAGATGCTCTTCTGAATTTAAAAATGGATATTTTGTATTTGGATCTTATGATCTATGCAGGTTCAAAGCTTTATTGAAATATTTAAAAGGGAAGAATCTCCCTTTTCTTTTGTAATGCATTCTTGTTATCACTTTTCTTTGATTTTATTAATTATATAAGATTTAAATTATCATACAAAAAGACTCATTTATAAGGTAGTCCATGTAAATTTTCTTCTATGAAAAGCCTAAAATTTCATTATTTAGGTATTGAGCATTGCAATCAGAAAGGCATACCTAGTTAATCACATGATCATAGCATCAATATTTATAAGTTATATTTTTAGTTTTAACAAAAAGGAAAATAGCACAGATTTGACACCCAATTTATTCTTAAGCAACTAATTATACAACTTATTAAATAGTAAAAATATCAAATGAAATGTGAAAAATCACACATACTTGTATTCATTTTCAATATTGTATGCTATCTCTTTATCAATGACTTAAATCTATATTTTATTTTTAATGTATTAACTACTTGAAATAAAGAAGCAGTATCTTAAGTATGAAAAGGAAAGTTATGTCAATATTTAATCCCCAAGCTACTCTCTTTTAATTTACTATTACAGAAGTGCCCAGTGATTTTTTTTATCCCCCATTCTTCCTTCAGATTTTTCTCATGTAGATCAGTTCCAATGATGGCCTTTTACAGATGTTGCTAACCTAGTAACTCTCAAATTCAACAGACAACTAATGTGGAAAACTGCTATTTATTTAAATCCTGGTTTGATTGAGAAGGCTACAATATGCCAGTAGAAGAAAAAAATCTCTTAAGATATAAAAATAAGAAAGCCTCTTGCAATTTATAAAATAAAAGAATTAGACTAGATGATTGCCTACAGCCACTTTCTATCTCTAACTTTCTTTGATCTTTATAGGTACATTTCTGCTCTAATTCTGTGATTATGTGACTAGTTGTCAAGTCCTTGCTATCTCTTTTCCTAGTTTTGCCCTAGATGTGTAAATTATCCTATCTGGATTTTTAATTGTACTCTAATATAGATAAGTTCTATAAAATAATGAAAAATCTTTTATTCAAAATAGTAATAAATACACCTGACCCAAGCATGTTTGATTTGAAAAAATAACTATATTCCTCATGAATTATCTTTTCAAAGCTAGAGGTTCATTAACATTGAAGAAACTTGGTGTTGTTCATTGAGCATTAAGATCTTAGTAACAACAGGCTGACATACTATCAGTAGTTTCTTCCTCTTTTTAAAAGGAAATACATAACTGGAGAATATATACAAAGTGACTGAGATTGTTATGGAGCATGAAAATGGAGACCTATGAGTTAAACTATATATTATGCCTTTATAACAGTGATTGCACTGCATGACCTCAAGTAAAGTAGCATGTTGAAATCATCTTTTCTTGATGGAAAATGGTAAAAGGAAGACATACAAGCTGCTAGTTCATAGGGCCACTTGTGAAGGGACTGTAAAAATTGTTTTGTCAGTTAATCAAGTAGAGAATAATACTGAAGGTTTCTTTTAGATTTTGATTTGTGTAGAACTAAGTTAGAAGGAAAGGAGTAAAAGGAAATAGCCTAGAATTCATCTCTACCTCAAAATGTAAGCAAAAGAAAGTCTGAATTAAAATTTCTATTATGCTGTAAATTGAATTATATGTGTGTTATATTACCTTGATATGAATAGAATGATTGTCCCACATAGCATTTAAATGATCAGTGGCTTCTTTCATTCAGTTGTTTCATTTGTTCATCATGGGGATGGAGGGGGAGAAAAAGGTCATGGATCAGTTTTGTGCTGTCACTTCCTCTAGTATGTATACTCCGATCCCAAGGTGTAAGTTCTTTGCTTACTTTAACCTGGTTATGAATGTCAAAAGATTTTTGTCTAATACTTAGAAAAAATGAAAAATCTTTGAATTAGTAAATTATCAGGTAATGTGCTTACTCATTAATGTAAAACAATTGACTGATGAAGCACTGAGTTGACAGACATTCCACTATTAAAAAAAAAGTTAGGGAGGAAGGCTGTATCAATTCATGGTATTTTTATGTAGTTAAAATATGAAGCACATTTGATATAAAAAAGTGTAGGTGACAAATTACAGATATAAGGAGGAATATAAACTGTTTGATAGGTGAATCAGTTTAATCATTCACAAAACAAATTTTCTTTCAGATGTCATATCTATGCAGAGGCTTTTCATTCAAGGACTGCTAGGAATAGAACTCAGAGCATTAAATTCTGTTCAATACTGGATTTGATTTCCTCTTCCTGTGTCTTACATGGTGGTAATATCTTTGCCTTTTCCTTGACTATACTTTCTACTGTGTGGTAGAATTGCAAGCTAGATTGAATTCCATTTTTGGTTCTTTGCCTTGTTCTTGGTACCTGAGGCAAATAGAGTATAATGCCAATTAATCTTTTTACCCTTTCAGAAATCAGCATGTCATATATCTGGATGTGTGTTGAAATGACATCCTGCAACTATTTAAATTCCTTTAAAGAGGAAAAGTTGATGGGTGCTGTACTCTAAAAATATTGAATACCTATTTCTAAGATTTGCTGCTACTATTGCAGCCATTGAGGAATCAAGTGTAGAATAGATGAGATTATGGTTTAGACTCCTAACATTGTTAACAAATTATGATAAATTCAATTTTTCTAGGACTTCTCTTTCTCACCAATTAAAGGGATCTTTCTTTGAAGTCAGTGATGAAGGAAGAAACTCAGAGAACAGTAAGACCAATGTGACTCATAAAGCTGAATACATCTATTACATATTTATTTCTTTCATTTGATTTGTGATATTGTAATTTTCTCTGAAAAGAAATGCTTCAGATCAGATGGAAATTTAATTCCAAACTTCCAGATCTGAAAAGCATAATTGTTAGCATGTACAAAAATTTCATGAAACTAGATTTTATCCCAGTACAAAGTGGTTGTTTCCACCCATTTTATGAAAATAATCAAGCAGCAATGTGGAAAAAATAAATGAATTCTCTATAATACTTGTATAATCTATTTAGAGATAGCATGGCATAGTGAATAGGAAGCTAGTCTCTGAACTAGAAAGATCTTGGTTCAGTCTTATCTCTGAAACATGATGACTTTGTGATCTTCAGCAAGGTATTTAACCTCTCAGTGACCCAGACCAGTGGTGTTAAACTCAAATAGAAACAGAATCAGTAAATTGTATATAAGACTCCCTGTGATCCAAAGTTTACTGCATATTGAGTTATTTTTTAAGATGCAGTATTATCTGTTTCACTGCATTTTAATTTATTTTGTTAAATATTTGCCAATTATATTTGCTTCAGACATCATTCAGGGGTCCCTCAGACTGTGTTTTTGATATTTTTAAGTTATTTAAGACTATACCAAACTATATCGGCAGAGGGAGTTTCCTCTCCTTGGAATTTCCTATGCCAAATAAAACACCAGGGCTGTCCCTGGCCAGTTCCCATCCTAGTCTATTCACCTACAGAAAAAACAAGTTAAAAGCATTACACCCTTTGGGAATTTATGAATCTTCACCAAAACGTAGGAACTTCATAAAAGGTCATCAATGAGTTTGTCACATGCTAAAAGGCTATTGTGAATATATCTAGTGAATTTGCTCTCTGATGAATGCATTTTCAACTTAATATATCATCTATGCCTTATTTTCTTTTTCTCTTCAGGTCTCAGGTACTCAGTTATCCAGAGGATAATTTTGCAGATGTTCAGATATGTGTTGTTGCTGATGATGCAAGTCTATAATGTAGCCAGGCAGCGTTTTCAGAATCTATTGGGTATTCTGATGGAAAAGTTTAAAATTTTAATCCTTTTATCCTACTAACACTGACATATTGTAGGTACTTAAATTTTGTTTATTGCCCTTTTTCTGAACCCAAGAGTTGGTCATTGAAAGACTAGTTAATCTATTTAAAAATTCAAATCATGTTTATTTTATAAACTTATTTTTAATGATTTCCCTTTATTTGTCCATATCATAGTTGTTTTTGATATGAAAACAATCTCATTTCCTCCCTTTTTTTCAGGTGAATCCTAGAATAAAATGAATTTGAAGTGATTTGCTCACAATGTTTTTGCCTCTCCCTAAGCCTTACATATGTAGGTAGCCTAAGCAGGCTATAACTGTGTAGTTGCCATCATGCCAGCACTTGTTTGGTGCCTCAAGGAATCTTAAATATATGGATCACGATTTCTCACCAATCAATTTTGTGTGCCCCTGGGTCTAAATCTTGAAGAATTTTATTTTTTGCTCTCTATTTATAAAAATTACTCTGACCTATTCCTGATTATATATTTACCAGATTGACAAGTGCCAGGAAATAAGCAAGCAAACAAACAAAAACAACAACAAAAAACTATGGGCAAGTAGATGAATTGAATTATTCATTTTTTCCATTAAGATTAGTTTTAGATCCAATTCTAAAATAAAATTGTTTTCAAACAGATTTTTTTCATATGGAATCATAGAGCTCTATCTAGAAGGTATCTTAGAGGCCATCTAAGTCTAACTTCTCTTTTTACTGATGAGGACACTGAGACAGAGAGACTGAGGAGCTTCTTTAACATCTCTTATTGCTAACTATCATCATTAATTTTTATTTTTATTCAGTTGATTCCAACTCTATATATAGATGCCATGGATTGTGGTGCTGGGATTTTCTTTACAAAGATGCTGGCGTGCTTTGCCATTTCTTCCTTCAGGGTATCCCCATTTTACAGATCAGGAGCTGAGCCTAACAAGTGTTTGAGGCCAAATATGAACTCAGACATTTGATTTCAGACCTGGTTATCTATCCACTATACTGGTTGGCTTCCTCATTAGTATTAATATTTTATGAAAATTGAAATTAACTTCCTCTGATTTCAGGTTCATTGATCAACTGTGCCTATTAAAATTCTCTTTTAAAAACTTAAACTTTTTTAGTCCAGACAAGATTTTTTTTGTATATTGGAAACTCCTCAGGAATAAACTCCATCTCCCAATGCATATGGGAACTTATTAAA
Organism: Macrotis lagotis; assembly: GCF_037893015.1. NCBI lineage: Eukaryota > Metazoa > Chordata > Mammalia > Peramelemorphia > Peramelidae > Macrotis > Macrotis lagotis. The sequence continues at coordinate 145,897,107 of NC_133664.1, forward strand.
GCAACTTGGAATTTAGAGATTTGTTGGGACATTGATAGGTTAAATGATTATACCAGGTTCATAGAGGCAGTACGGTGTCAGGACAAGGTGCTCCTGATTCTGAGGCCAGATTTCCACCTACTGTGCCATGTTCTTTATTGCAAACATAAAAAAGAACTTATTTCTGACTACTATATTCATTAATAATAATAGTACTAATAATTGCTAACATTTATATAGTGCTTTGAGGTTTGCAAAATGCTTTACATATATTTTCTTTTGATCTAAATTGTAACTAAAATTAGTAACCAAGCAGTATATAATTTAATTAATTTTGTTCTGTTTTCATCTTATATAACAATATTTGGGTTCATTATTGTTTTGTGGTGTATTTATTTTTATTTCTACATTATAAATAAACTTTGATCTTGGTTATTATTGAGAAATGTCTTTGTATTTAAAAGACCTTCCCTGGTTTCAAATTATGTCTTACCAAGTGGAGATTTTAGAAATATATTTTTAAAATCTACAAAAATAAAGCCATTTAAAAATACTGGTTATACAATATATAAATTTTTATATCATAATAATAACTTTATTGTTGCTTTCCAACACTTAAGCTTATACACAAAATAAGATTTTTATTGTCTTAGAAATGAAGGTTAAATTACATTCAATTGAGTATGGATATTGGCTTTATGAAAGAACTGTGTGACCCATAGCATGTGGACTTCTGTGAAACTAGACTAAGAAATGTGAGATCAATATTTCTGGCAAAAAGAGCTTAGATGAAAAAGACAGTAGGTCAGTAACTTCTTTTTTAAATATGATTCATGTTCCACTCAAATGGGAAACCACTATCTTAAAATATTGATAAAAATAATTGCTAACATGTATAATAGTGCTTTAAGGTCTATAAAATTGTTTACATACTTTTTTTCAAAGTAAGGCAAATAATTGGTTCCACATTTGAGAAATCTCTTGAGAACCCATGAAGCATTTTATGTAATTTATGAAATGAGATAACATGTTTTTGAATTTTATGCTTTTTATAGTTCTCATTTGTTAAGTGCTCTGTTCTAGAGATAGAAGTTTCTTTTTTTGAAATATACATAGACTTTAAAGATAAAAGTTATTTGATTTAATCAAATACTGGGGAGGTAATACTGTATAATAGAAAGGGCTTTGGATTCAGGGTCTAAAGACAATGTGCTACAACTAACTAGATTTGCAATTATAGATAAATCACTGGCTCTCTTTGGGTGCCAGTCTTCTGGTATAAAATGAGAAGATAAGCTTGTGACTCTTCAAGGTGCCATTCACTTTAAAGATTCAGAGATCTCATGAATATGTTTGGTTTTAATTTATTCAAATTGAAGCTGGTCCAGTATAGATTTTTCAAAATGGCTTTTTAAAAAAAGCAACACTTACCCTAACTTTAAAAGATGAATTTCAATAACAGCAAGTAAATATTTATAAATTTGTCAATTATGCAAATTCATTATAAAGTAGGGAGTACATTGTCTTTCTTCACATACACTTGTGCTCAGTAATATTTCATCCTGTATCATAGCAATGCTTTCAGAATCATCTACTATAATTTCATGTTATATTTCAATCTCTTCCTGCTCTCCCTAAATTATTTTAATTGTTCCTTTTAACTTTTTCCACATATTTTTATACTGTCTGCTTTCTTATTGCTAATTAAAAGGTTATCTGTCTAAAATATTTGGCCAAAGGAATGATTCTTATTTAGCTCATTACTTCCTGGTTCCGAAAGTAGATACAGCTTTATTTTCATTACAGACTATAGCTGGTGTTTGTGTTCATGTGTTTTTCTCTTTGTGTGTGTGTGTGTGAGTGTGTGTGTGTGTGTGTGTGTGTGTGTGTGTTATTTTGTGTCAGGGATAGAGATGTTAAGGAAGCTATGTGACAGATCTCTTTTCAGTTGCCAAACTTTCAACTTTTTCCCAAGTATTATTTGCAGAGCAACCATTATTGAAGTTTATGAAGAATTTCTTAGCCTTCATGATATGCATGAAATGTATCTCTTGGTGTTTACTTACTTTATTTAGTTTAATGTACCATGACATGCCATGACATGTATAATGGCATGAGTGGTTAAATTGTTAGAACCAGGTTTATATTGCACATTTTAAAATTTTATTGATTGCACAGTGCATTTACAAATTGAAAGGAAACATATTGTTTTAAATTGGTCATTAGGGGCATCCTCATTGAGAAAAGAAGAGAAGAACTCATTCTCCTCTTAATCTCAGTTTCCATTAATCATGTTATTTTAGTTTATAACTAATACTTTATTTTTCAGGATAATGTTTAGGATCTAAATAACGTTTAAAAAACATGATAAAATGAGTGTTTGTTATTTGGACTTTTTGAGTGAATAAGCGCCTTTAATAATCATCTTAATCAGCATGCATACAGCAGGCAGATACCTGCTGGGCATCCTAAGTTTGGCCCTTTTGTTATATGTTCTCAGGACAGCATGCAAAGCAGGTCCTAGAATTTATTAGGACACTGCCCACATAACTAAAATACCCACATAGTGTGTACTTGGCATTCTAAACCAGGCTTGAGGCATATGACGTACTCTACATCTGAAAGGATGGTCCTTCGAAGACTGCCATCATGATAGGCAATCTTTTTTTATTATTATTATTTTTCTGTCACCATTACATTATTGAGGGAGACTATGAAGAAATCTTCAAATTTTGCTACCTTCCTTATCATTTGACATTGTTGTTGACAGACAAAAAACACCTTTGCTTACCAAGACAAACCAAGTATAGGGGTGTCTGAAGTTATATGAATTTTTCAGAATCCATTGAGCACATCACCGTGACACCCAGTGGTACGTGGAATATCTATAAGAGCATTACTCAGGATTGAAAGAGAGCAGAGATTTTAGTCATTCTTAAGTATTACAGATTGCAATCCTGAAAGCAGGTTTAGAAAACAAAAGCCTATAAGACTTGGGGAATGAACATTTTGTGTGAAAAGTTTATTCAGAACTGTGCCCCAAAGCTGTCCACAATAGTCTAGGATCAATACTGCAGTGCCACACATTAGACAGGACTTTATAAGCAGGAGGTTGCAGGTCTACTCAAAAGGGGGTGGGTGTTTGTTGAACCAAATATCAGGATGGTCTGTGGCAAAAGCAGTAGTTTTAATGAATAACAAAACAGCAAGTAGAGTATATTTCCTTCCAAATAATAAATCATGTTGTTTTTAAAACAGATTGCACATAGCATTTGAAGCTTTGCAACTAAGCTCGCCAATATCGAGAGCTAATGCTTCAGCACCTTTCATTTTTCACTGTGAGCAGGAAACCTCTTCTTAAGCTCATTCATTTTCCAGAGGGAAAATCGAAGACAGTGGCATATTGTCAGAGCTGCTTTATTGTCGTCATTTACAAAGGTCACCTGAATTAATTGACTTCTTACCTTACCTAGTGTAAAAGTGACTTGATTTTTGACACATTTATGGGAAAGTGGCAGGCTTTGAGAGAAAACCATCCCTTCAGTTTTCCTTATGTTGCACGGGGATACAAATTCAGAAAAATCCAATTTTAGAAACAAACCATTTATTTTTGATAAAGCATTTGCCTTTGACTATTTAGTGAATTGAAGATAATGGGTGGGTGAGGGGGATAAGAAATTGAAATAGAGCTCCAGAAAACCAAATTTCAATGCTTAGCTTATTGTTAATGTCTATAGAGGATTCATTAAAGGAGTAGTGAGTATTTCTACAAGATCTTAAATTTGTCCTGTCTATTCGAAATAACACATTAAGTAGCTATGTGCCCTTCTCAGGGTTTAAAAGTATCAATTAGTCAAGCACAGTATTTTATGAATCTTTCTTACAGGGCTGTTGACAGACTTGACTAGGCATGGTTTTGGTCTCAGGGGCATTGCTTTTGAAATTAGAGAGGGTAAATAGAAGACATAAAGTAATGCCTATGGGTAGTTACCTCAATGCTGTATGAATATACTTATTCCTTTCCTCCTAATCTTCATCTCCTTTTCCTCTCCTTCAATACTCGTCCCCCCCAAAAAAAATAATAGGGTTGTGTTATATTCTTAAAACCTGACTGAAAAAAAAAGGCATATTGGTTTTGTTTCAGTTCAGTACATTAGAATAGAATTGAGCCTTCCAGCTTGGTTTGAGCCAGGGGAAAATATAATAACAGTTGGTTGGAACAGTCTTCTCAAATAGAAAATGTATCAGAGAGCCAACCTGCTGTGACCCTGTTAATTACCAAAGAAGATGAGAACTCTTCTGGTTCATGGGATTCTTTTTACCTAGGCTGGACCGTTCCAGCGGCATTAGCATCAGACATTCTCCCTGTCCCTTCTGACTAGTGAGGGGATGTTATTAAAGGGAAGTCATTTACCACAATCCTTAAGATGTAGCCTGGCAGAAATTCAATAACTGATTGTAATATGCTCGTTCAGCCTCCGTGCTCAGTGGTTTTGGGTCCTGACATAGAATAGTATTTGCCTTAAACCACCTATGGGGAGGGTGAGTAATGGGGCTTCTGGTCTGAATTTTTTGTTGTTGTTATCGTTATTTTCCACACAATATATCTGTGTAGTTTGCTTATTACATTAAGTACTTGAAGGGGGGGGGAGTCCATTCCTCCCCCTCTCAGCACCTCTCCCTTTCTCCCTCTCATATCTTTTGCTGGGCTTTCAAGCTTGTATAATGCATGTTGGAGAATTCCACAAGCACCACTAGACATAAAAGGGGGAGGGGAAAGGAAGTGTTGAATTTTATTTTTCTCTACAAGTAAAATTTGAGGTTAAAGCCTATTGGAGATGCAGTCAAGAAGAAATTACCAACAGGAGGTCTGAAGCACAAAACCAAGCACCAGCTACACGAAAAACAGTACATATTAATATCTATCTTTTCTTTTTTTTTTTTTTAAGCAAAGCAAAACCAAAACTTACCTTGCAAATGCAGTTTCTGGGTAGTAGATGACTTCTTGTGTCCCTGGACTGTGGAATCCTTAGTTCCTTAGGGGTGATAATCACAGAGTGGCAGTCTTCCCTGGGTGTGAAAAGGTGCATATGCATATGTGCAGACAGAGCATAAACAAATAGACACCACATGCATAGACATGTATATAGAGTCCTATCTGTATGTCCTACATGAAGGGAAGCAGCAGACTGCACTTGAGATCCCGGGTTTTGCCAGGCAGCCGCTTTCTCTGCCTCTCTGTCAGACTGCTGGCTGCTTGCAATCCAGGAGAGAGAGAGAGAGAGAGAGAGGAGAGAGACGCTGCTAGCTCCTTTTACTTCCCCTTGTTTCCATGGTGGTTTAGTGGTGCATCGTTCACCCGATCAGTTGTCACACTGACATGGTGCTGCCTGCTCAGCGGTCATTAATAACTGAACACCCTCCGCTCCCCAGAGAGGAGCCAATCGCCTCAGAGTGCCAAGATGTAGCTCTCGCAGCTGCTCCAGTCTGGTTGGCTGCAGCAACCTGTCTGTTATATGACACTGCTGCTTAGGCACAAATAAATGGAATCGGCTTACATATTTTTTTTCCTGGGTATCGTTTGTCTTATTCCCCCCTTTTGCAAGGGGGCTTTGGGGCAAGTTTTCTATTTGAAAAAAAAAAGTTGTCAGTCACTGAGGCACTGTGAATACCAGATCTGAAATAGGAAAACCATATTTACCAATATTTCCAAACAGAAAGACTATCTCATAGATTCAGCACCTGAGCATCTCCCTCTGAAATTCAACAAAGGATGATCTGATTCAACAAAAACAGCTTGAAGCTATGTTGGGTGGCATTTTGTTCTTTACTTACCCTACTTAATGTAGCACAATTTTTTTTGTCGGTGCTGAGTTTTGTTTTGTTTTTACTGTTTAAAACTCTGCCCTTTCCAATTTAGGCTGACTAACGTAATCCACTATCTTTTCTAGCCCTGGATTCACACTGCTGACATATTCAAGAAGATATTTTTTTTCAAACCTTGATTTCTAATTGTATCTGTACTGTTTTGTTTCTCTGGTGTAATGAACCTGTCAAGTGTCTGTGTGTGTGTGTGTGTGTGTGTAAATGCAGGCTCTGAAATTTTGGCAAATATGACAAATATACACACACATGTACACATAATTGCTATACCTGGGAATTTTATGCTTGGTGGAAAGTTCATTAGATTATTAAAGGTGTTTTTCAATTTCAGGGAAGTTTCAGAAACATAATTTCTTATTTGAAGGGAAAAGATATGAAATTTTAACCTGAAATTTTTCTTGAGAGATTTCCTGAAAATAGACAATTATAATTAGAATGCGTTTTTAAATTGTGATTGCTTTATCTAGAAAAAATCCTGTAGTAGAGAATAAAATGTGAAAATCAGTTTATCAACAGGTCACAAAGAAGACCGAATTCATAATCCCAACCCTAGTTTAGGAAGGATACCCTCTAGTGGACTAAGAAGGAAAAAAGATGACATTTCCTTCTAGATTTAAGAAAGTATTTGTGTCTTATAATAGACTGAGAATTAATTTTTTTTTAATTTTGGAAATGACACAGTTCACTGTGGTTTTTGAAACTGAAAACATCATAAAACATGGGTATTTTTCAAAAGCTCTTGTGCTTTTAAAAAAATAAAAGCAAATCTTACAAAAGTGCTTATTTGTACATGAAGTCATAAAAATATCCACATATTTTTAAATACTCTTTGACTAAAAATGACCTTTCTGTGAAAGAAGTCTTCATATCACTTATCATCACATGTACTAGGAGATTATAGTTCAGTAGTTTCCTTTTCCAGTCATTTCAGTTGCTATTCACAAAATTGAATAGAACTTTGGAAAATGTTGACCTATAAGTAGTTTAGCATTGCCTGTACTTAGAGTGGGTGGTACTTTTTCTTCTACCTTCAGCCCCTGCATATGCTATTCAATGTAAATGATTTTACCTCTGCACTGCTGCTATATTTTTCTTTTCACAAAATTGAGATATGTACTAAAAAGAATAGTGGATTTGGGAGTCAAAGGACACTGGTTTAAATTGTAGCTCCATTGCTAAGGGGAATTTGTACCAGTCACTGGATATCTGTGGACTTTAGCTTCCTTATCTCTAAAAAAGAATTGGGCTCAAGCTCATATCTTATAAAAAGAATCAAGTACAGTGGTGAAGAATGAAAATATAATTTGGTAAACAAATTTTAGTTTATATATTTGGTACATAATGATTTAAGTTTAGTTGATTGGGACTGCATATATGAACCCAACAATTACATAAATTATCATGTACTTATATAATTCTAGTAAGTTGTGATAATCAAAGGGATATATGATTTCATTCTTGAATTATAGATGAAACTAACAAACACACTTGATATTCAAATTTGAACATGTGTTCCTGAAATCAAAAAGAAGTGGTTTGATTTTGTTTGATTTATATCAAGAAATATTTTATATACATCGTTTCACAGGAAGTAATTTTAACTTAGTTATTAAATTTCCATTGACAAAAATTATTTACAGTCTTTCCTTCTATTGTCTGATTGAAGATTTTGCAATTTAACACTTAAAAACATTAATAAAAATAATGTCTTGTAATAACATTTAGTATAGCTATGTTATATATGCCATTATGAGAAAAGTATGAATAGATTAATGGATGAAATAATCACTCAGATCTGAAAAATAAAAAAAAATTATTCATTATTCATGATTGTCCTTTTAGCAACAACATGCTTTTTTACATTTCATTGGCATTTATGATCATCTTATAAAGTGATTTTGCAATGGTAGATTGGTTTAACCATTCAAAAAAAACAAGAAATGTATACTTTAATCCCTCTTTTTCTGAATAGTTAGATACTACCTTTGTGAATATGGCACTTCTTGAAGTGGATTATTTAAAATATGACTCCTAAATTGTCTGCTCTTTTATTAATACACATCAGTATACACTGCTCAGGGACAAAAGGGGTTAAAACACTTTTTTTCATTATATCAGGGGATGATGTCTTCATGATCATCACTGACCATTTTTGGACCTGCCATCTACCATATACTGAATCTTTGCACTTCTGTTCCTTTCTCATCTCTTTCTCTGGAACTGCCTTTCTTTTTTTCAAAAACAAATTTGCATCACCAGTGCTCAACATAGTACTTGGAACACATCAAACAATTCATTAATCCATTTATTTATTCCTAATAAAATCCTTAGAGAAGACGTTGTAGTAGAAATAAAAGATATTTGCAATCTGAGAGACTATGAAAATGCGTAGTGTTTATCTAATATTAATTAATGCATTTTAAAAATAAGAATTAAAGCCACACTGTTTTTTTTCATAACTCATGTAATTGTCTTGTACTATAACTTGCAGTATGGGTATCTATCTCCAAGATAAAGTTTTCTTATTGGTAGTTTTTTTTTTGCCCATGAAATATCAATTTTTATGTCATTATGATAAATAAAAAAATTGCATAGTGCTTTACAAATATAGATCCGAATCAAAAAACCCCAGCAAACAATATTATGTCTAGAATAGAACAAGAAGAATAACTAAAAGACTAAAAATGATACTAAACATGAATCTGTTGAATGAACTGGAAATGTCCAGGTTAGGAACAAGAAAACAAGTAGAATATCACAGTTTTATTCAAGTATTTGAAGAGCTAATAAGTGGAAGGAGAGATTAGTTATCATTGACCCAAAGGGCTAAACTAGGAATAATGGATAAAAGTTGTAAAGTGGCACATTTTTGGCAGCATCTAAAAGAATATCCAAATAGTTTGAACACATGGAAGTAGAAATAGAGAATTTATTAAAATATAAATTCCTTGCATACAAGGTTTGTTATGTTTTTGTATCTTCAGTGTCTAGCACCATGCTTAATATATATATATATATATATATATATATGTACATATATATATATCAGGTATTTAATAAATAACACTTTGATTGATTAGATTTTGATGAATTCCCACTAGTAATGATATTTAAAGTGAATCTATAAAACATTGTCAAGAATACTGTGAACATGACTTAAGATATATCCAATTCTGAGATTGTATAATTGTATTTCCACTCCTTTTTTTGACACAACACAGTATTCTTTATTTTATATTCTTAATACTTGTCTTTTATACCCTATTTAATCATAAGCATTTTAAGGTTAGGGGGATGTATGGCTTATTCACCTTCATATTTCTAACTTGAACTTTACGCATGTGCTCTTAAGATATATTTGTGTAATTGGATTTGTTTTTCAAAACTACATTCAACAAATATTTTTTGAATAAATGATTTATGAATTGCTGAATCAACTAATTTGATAAAGAGTCAGTAAGAAGAATTTTGGTAACTGAACTGGTGGGAAAAACAGTGAATTTAATGCATCAGAGAGTCAGTGCTCTTGTATAGTTATGATTATTCAGTCTGTTGATGACAGAATTGTTGTTCCTTGCATTGTTTGAAAAACAGAGCTCAGAAGAATGCAGTGCTGACTTGAAAAGACAAGTTGATGTGCTGAGAAAGCTAAATAAATATGAGTGGGTCCTGCATGATAGATGACTGATCTACTTAGTGAATTACATAGATTCTGCTATTTTATTAATCCTCATTTAAGTTGGAAATATGACTGCAGGGGTGAGTAGTATTGTTGTATGATAATGTGCTAAGTTGATGGAATGTAGTAGTTCATTAGGGTCATTAAATTAAAGAACACAACAATATGTTTGGATCAAAATCTTACATGTAATGGGGCGGCTAGGTGGAGCCCTGGATAGAGCACCAGCCCTGGAGTCAGGAGTACCTGAGTTCAAATCCAGCCTCAGACACTTAATAATTACCTAGCTGTGAGGCCTTGGGCAAGCCACTTAACCCCATTGCCTTGCAAAAGCCGAAAAGAAAAGAAAAAAACATCTTGCATGTAAGGAAGGATGTATAACTTAAGTGTAGAAGCATAAGCATTTCAGTCTTTTACTTTTGATGATAAAATCACATTTCATCCTCCATTATTAGAGTAGATCCTAAATCAGACTACTGTTGACTCAAAGGCAGATGCTTCAATTATTTATGTATTAATTTAAAAAAAATGATTATTAATTTCTTTCAGTGTGCAAGGTCCTTTCAAATAATACAGTCTCTTTGACTTAGATATACCTGTAGAAACATTCAATTTTTTCTTGAATTCTTTAATATGCATGTTCCTTAATCTACTGTGGAAATATGAGTTCAATAAACCATTCAACCAACATTTATTTAGTAAATTCTCCATTTATGACACTAGTGGAAATAAAGTCAAAAAATGAAACAGATTCTGATCTCAAGTGCTAACTAGGGAGCCAAAATGATACATACTACAGTAAATTCAAATATGAGGCAGCCAAGGTACTACCAAAGTATAAAAAGTGCTGGACCTGGAGTCAGTAAAATCTGCATTCAAAATGAGCCTCAAACATTAACTATCTATATGATCCTAAAAAAGTCACTTAGCCTCCATTTGCCCGTTTCTTTATCTGTAAATTGACAATAAGAAGAGCACTTGCCTCTTACAATTGTTATGAGGATCAAATGATACATCTGTAAGACTTTTAGAACATAGGTTCTATATAAATGGTAGTTACTCTATTACTGTGACTTCTTTTTTTTCTTGTTTTTTGTTTTTATTCTCCTTCTCCTCCTTGCCTTCCTTCATCTCCTTTTCCTCCTCATTCTCTTCCTTCTCAGGAAGATGTGAAATAATTTGGAGAAAAGACTCTGGTAGCTTAGAGGATCAGGAAAAATCTTCATGTAAAAAGTGTTCTTTGAACTGAACCACAAAGGGCATTTGGAATTCTAATAGGCAGAGGTGGGGAGGGAGTGCATTCTAGACATTGGGGGCAGCTATGGAAGAAAAGAGAAAAAAGGATCAGTGGAAGGGAGACTCATCATTTCATTCTTGTATATGGTACATCAGTTCTGGTTTAGTATCTCTTAAAATATTCTTTTTATTTCCACATGTGATAAGAAGACATTTTGTCAACACATAGTATTAGCCCCTTAGTCATTCATAGTTCTTTTCAATTCTTCAAGCAGTTATTTGAACTGGAATAAATTCTCAAGAAGAATCAGGGGAATGTCTACACATGCTCTAAAATGTGAGACCTCATTGAAGGTCCTTCTCTCATACTTTGTTCCTTTTTCTCATGCTTTGTTTCCCCTCCTATTTTGAAATACACTGTTTAAAATCATGGTCCATATTTCAAGTCCAGAAGAGTTCTTTGTAGAACCAGTGGGACTTATGAATGGACTGATCCTCACTGCTACGCTACCACATTTAGAAATCTAGAATATCAAAAGTATCTGGAAAACTATAAAGAAAAGAATAATATTTCTATTCATTAATTTGTGTTTTTATCCTAAGTTCAGATTAACCTTGGATAAGTCTTTAAATCTAGACCCATATATTTTTTGTTTAATGACCAAACCCAAATTCTATCAAGCAAACACTATTCAGTCTATTTTTATCTATCTGCAAATTCTGTGCAGTTAACACCTGATTGTCCTTGTGAAAATTATCAGCTTTTAGAATTATTCATAATTATAGCAAGTTAAATTTCTATAACACTTTACAGTTCAATTCAGTTCAATGAATATTGAAATTTCTAGCCTCTGCAAAATGCTATGATAGACCCTAGGGAAAATGAAAACCTTAAGTTGAGACTGAGTCCTCTCATCATGGAGTATGCAGTTTAGTAGGAGAGTACAAGAATATATGATAGCCACAGCATCATGCAAAAAATTCAAGACTTGAACATTAAAGAGAGGCACAAAACAAAGTGGTATGCCAAGTTCAGGATAGGAAGACCTTTACCCAGTAAACATGGAAAAAAAAGATTTCCCAGTCCCACCTTTGCCCTTTCCCTCCCTTTAATTAGTGAATAAAGGAAGAGAAGGTGATTAATATGTTGTGGTAGGAACTTTTTCTGCAGCTATGCTTTCACTCCAACCCTAGAAATAATGTTCAATGAAGTGGTTCTCATATTTACTCTATGAAGTAATAAAGTATGGTTCATGCAAAGTGCACTGACTCTAGAGACAGAGGTCTTGACTTTCAGATCCTTCCTCTGATACTTCTTGTATGCATTACCTTTGGCAAATCACTTAAACTACTAGGGCTTTCATTTATTCTTCTCAAAGGTTACTTGACTTCATTTATTCTTGGTTGGAGAAATCTTGACCAAGAATTTAGTCAAGGTTATTATTATTTCTAATAAATGACTTTAAAAGAGTTTTAAGAATAGAAAAAAAACATTTTACATGTATTATTTTATTTGATTATGATCACAGAGATTTATTATATCCCAGAAACCAGTCCAGAAATCAATCTTTAGAAGCCTCAACACTTTCACACTATACCCAGTGTCTTCATTTGGTTGCCTCAATGGCTCACTGATAATAATCTGGTCTCCTGAAAGGCTTTGCTTTGCAGTCTCTCTTGGAAACTACTCAGCAGCTACTATGCTGGAGCATGGAATGATAATCAAATCATCTTTGTCTTTTCTTCAAGTAAGGGTGGGTATGTCATCCCACTCTTACATGGTTCTCCTCAGGGGCAGGTAGGTGGTACAGTAGGTAATGCTAGACCTGAAATAAAGAAGACTCATTTTTGTGAGTTCAAATATAGCTTCAGACACCTACTAGTTATGTGACTGTGGACAAAACATTTAACTCTGTTTTCCTCAGTTTTCTCATCTGTGAAATGAGCCGCAGAAAGATATGACAAACCATTTCAGAATCTTTGCCAAGAAAACCCAAATGGGGTTGTGAAGAACAGGATATGATAGAAATTATTGTACAACATGAAAATGATTTCATTTCACTATTTATTTAATCTTTCTAACCCAAATATGGGCTATCTAATCCATTTGTGTTATCTGTCTCTTAAGAATATAAGTTCCTGGGGGCAGCTAGGTAGCACAGTGGATAGAGCACTGGCCCTGGAGTCAGGAGTACTTGAGTTCAAATCCGGCCTCAGATACTTAATAATTACCTAGCTATGTGACCTTGGTCAAACCACTTAACCCCATTGCCTTGCAAAAACTAAAAAAAAATAGAATATAAGTTCCTCAGAACTACTTCAGAATACAACATGTACACATTATAACAACAATAATGTTTGATGATCCAACTAGAATGAACTAGTTCTTCATAGTAGTACAATAATCAGAGATAATTCTAAAGGAATTGTGATGGAAAATAACATCCATATCCAGAGAAGGAACAATGGAATCTGAACACAGACCAAAGCACATTATTTAAATTGTTTTAAAGAAAATTTTATGTATTTTGAGTTTTACAATTTTCCCCCTATTCTTGCTTCCCCTATCCCCAAACCCCACGGAAGGAAGTCTGTTAGTCTTTACATGGTTTCCATGGTGTGTATTGATCTAAGTTGAATATGATGAGAGAGAAATCATATCCTTAAGGAAGAAAAATAAAATATAAGAGATAGCAAAATTACTTAAATAAGATAATGGGTTTTTCCCCTAAATGGAAGGTAATAATCTTTTGTCTTTGTTCAAGCTCCACAATTATTTCTCTGGATACAGATAGTATTCTCCATCACAGATAACCCAAAATTGTACCTGATTGTTGCACTGATGGAATGAGCAAGTCCATCAAGGTTAATCATCGCCCCCATGTTGCTGTTAGGTAGTACAATGTTTTTCTGGTGCTGCTCAACTTGCTCAGCATCAGTTTTTTCAAATCCTTCCATACTTCCCTGAATTCCCATCCCTCCTGGTTTCTAATAGAACAATAGTGTTCCCTGACATACATATACCACAGTTTGGTAAGCCATTCCCCAATTGAAGGACATTCACTTAATTTCCAATTCTTTGCCACCACAATCGGGGCTGCTATGAATATTTTTGTATGAGTGAAGTTTTTACCTCTTTTCATAAACTCTAGAGGGTATAGACCTAATAGTTATATTGCTGGATCAAAGGGTATGCACATTTTTGTTTCCCTTTGGGCATAATTCCAAATTGCTCTCCAAAAAGAATGGATGAATTCAAAGCTCCACCAACAATGTGTTAGTGTCCCATATTTCCTGCATCCCTTCCATCACTGATCATTATCCTTTCTGCTAATATTGGACAGTCTGAGAGGTATGAGGTGGTACCTCAGAGATGCTTTAATTTGCATTTCTCTGATAGGTTGTGATTTAGAACAATTTTTCATATAACTATGGATCACTTGGATTTCCTCATCTGTAAATCGTCTGTAAATCGCTTTTGACCATTTGTCAATTAGGGAATGACTTGACTTTTTTTGAAAATTTGACTCAGTTCTCTAAATATTCTAGAAATGAGTCTTTTGTCAGAAATATTACTTGTAAAAATTGTTTCCCAGTTTACTACATTTATTTTGATCTTGGTTTCAGTGGTTTTGTCTGTGCAAAATCCTTTTAATTTAATGTAATTAAAATTATCTAGTTTGTTTTTAATGATGTTCTCCATTTCTTCCTTGGTCATGAACTGCTTCCCTTCCATAGATCTGACAGATATACTACTCCTAGATCTTCTAAGTTTACTTATAATATTGCTTTTTATGTCTAAATCTTGTATCCATTTTGATCTTTTCTTGGTGTAGGGTGTGAGGTGTTAGTCTAATTCAAGTTTCTTCCCTACTAATTTCCAATTTTCCCAACAGTTTTTATTGCAGAGAGACCTTTTATCCCAACAACTGGTCCCTTTGGGTTTATCAAATAGCAGATTACTACAATCATTTCCTCCTATTACACCTGAGTCTATTCCACTGGTCCATTACTTTATTTCTTAACCAATAGCAGACACTTTTGATGACTGTTGCATTATAATATAATTTTTCATCTGGTAAGGCTAAACTTTCTTCTTTTTCCACTTTTTTTCATTGAATCCCTGGAAATTCTTGACTATTTATTTCTCCATATGAATTTACTTACAACTTTTTCTAACTTATTAAAGTGATTTTTTTGGAATGTTGATTGGTAGGGCACTAAACAAGTAGTTTAATTTTGGTAGAATTGTCATTTTCATTAAATTAGATCAATCTATCCATGAGCAGTTGATGTTTGCCCAGTTATTTAAATCTGATTTTATTTGTGTGAGTATTTTGTAATTATTTTCAAAAAGTTTTTGAGTCTGCCTTGGAAGGCAGACTTCCAGGTATTTTTATATTGTCTGAGGTTATGATGAATGGTATTTCTCTTTCTGCAGTATCTTGTTAGTCATATATACAAATGCTGAAGTTTATGAGGGTTTATTTTATATCCTGCAACTTTGCTAAAGTTGGTAATTATTTCTACTGCTTTTTAGACGATTTCTTGGGATTCCCTAGGTGTACCATCATGTCATCTATAGAGTGAGAGTTTTGTCTCTTCCTTCCCAATTCTAAATCCTTCAATTTCTTTTTCTTCTCAGTGCTGAAACTAATATTACTAATACAATATTGTGGTGGTTATAATGGACATCCTTGTTTCACCCCTGATTTTATTGCAAATAATTCTAGCTTATCCCCACTGCCTAAAATACTTGTTGATGGTTTCAGATAGATACTGCTGATTACTCTAAGGAACAATACATTTATGCCTACACTCTCCAGTATTTTTAGTAGGAATGGGTGATATATTTTGTCAAAACCTTTTTCAGCATCTATTGATAAAATCATATGATTTCTAATAGGTTTGTAATTGATATAATTAATTATACTCACAGTTTTACTAATATTGAACCACCCCTGCATTCCTGGGATAAATCTGACTTAATCATAATGTATTATCATAGTGGTAACCTGTAATTATTTTGCAAAGATTTTATTTAATGTTTTTGCACCCATATTCATCAGGGAGATAGGTCTATAATTTTTTTCTCTTTTTTAAGCCTTCCTAATTTAGGTATCAAAATGATATTTGTGTCATAGAAAGAGGTAGACAGAGTTCTGTATTCACCTATTTTCCCAAAGAGTTTATATAGAATTGGAACCAGTTGTTCCTTAAATGGTGATAGAATTCACTTGTGAATCCATCTGACCCTGGAGATTTTTTCTTAGGGAGTTCAATAATGGCTTGTTAAATTTATTTTTCTGAGATAGGGTTATTTAGGTTTTTAAATTCCTCTTCATTTAATCTGGGCAACTTATAATTTTGTAAATATTCATCCATTTCACTTAGATTGTCAAATTTATTGGCATAGAGTTAGGCAAAATAATTCTGAATTATTACTTTAATTTCCTCCTCATTGGTGGTGAGTCCACCTTTTTCATTTAGGTTACTAGCAATTTGGTTTTGTTCTTTTTTTAAATCAAATTGACCAGGGGTTTATCAATTTTATTGGTTTTTTAATAAAACCAAACCTTGCTTTTATTTATTAGTTCAATTTTATTAATTTCTCCTTCAATTTTTTAGAATTTCTAATTTGAGATTTAATTGGAGGTTTTTAATGTGATCTTTCTCTAACTTTTTAAGTTGTATATTTAGATCATTGATTTCCTCTTTGTCTAATTTATTCATATAAGCTTTTAAAGATATAATATATCCCCCTGACAACTGCCTTGAGGAGTGTATCTCATAGGTTTTGGTATGTTCTTTCATTATTGTCATTATCTAGGATTAAATAATCAATTCTTTCTATAATTTATTGCTTGATCCACTCATTCTTCAAATTGAGGTTATTTAGTTTCCACTTAGTTCTGGTTTTATATCTCCCTGGCCCAAAATAACATATTTTTTTTCAATATGATCTGATAAAGATGTATTCATTATTTCTGCCTTTCTGCAATTGATCATTAGGTTTTTATGCCCTAGTACAATTTTTGTGTAAGTGCCATGTCCTGCAGGAAAAAAAATATAATCCTTTCTATCCTCATTCAATTTCCTCCATAAGTCTATCATATCTAGGTTTCTTACAATTTATTTACCTCCTTAACTTCCTTCTTGTTTATTTTATGATTAGATTTATCTAAATCTGAGAGTAGAATGTTGAGTTCTCCCACTAGTAGAGTTTTGCTGTCTATGTCTTGCTGCAATTCTTTCAGCTTCTCCTCTATGAATCTGAATGATACACCATTGGCATACATATTTAGTATTGGAATTACTTTATTGACTATGGTACCTTTTAGGAGGATACAGTTTCCTTCCTCATCTCTTTTAACACAATCTATTTTTACAGCAGCTATGTCTAAGATAAGGAATGCTTACCCTGCTTTTTTCACTTCAGCTGAAGAATATATATTTTGGTCTAACTTTTTATCTTTACTCTATATGTATCTCTCTGCTTTAAATGAGTTTCTTGTAAGCAGCATATTGTAGGATTCTGGTTATTAATCCACTCTGCTATTTGCTTATGTTTTAAGGGCATATTCATCCCATTCACATTAAATTATATAATTACTAACTCTTTATTGCCTTCTATGCTATCTTTCCTCTGTTTGTATTTCCCCCTTTTAACCCTTTATCCATATTCCTCAGTATTTTGTTTCTGAATTCCACCACCTTTAGTGTGTTATCCCTCTTACATCCACCACTCCCCTTTCTTTCCTCTTTCCCTTTTCCCCTTCTTTCATCCCTTCCTTCTGTTAGTTCCCCTTTTTCTCCCCTTCCCTGTGCTCCCTCCCCTTTTCCCCTCTTAATACTTTAAAGATAAAATAAGATTCTTAACTTAACTGAGTGTGGGTAAGTTAACTTTAAGCCCAGTCTGATGAGATGAAAATTCAGGTGGTTTTCACCTCCTCTCTTCTTCCCCTCTATTACAATAAGACTTTTGTACCTCTTATTGTAAGGAGATTCACCCCATTCAATCTCCTCCATCCTCCTGTCATCTCCTTACTGCCCCTCTTTTTATGGAGGTACTGTTTTTAAATCATTCTATTTGAGTCACTGAAAAGCCATGAGTGTCCATCACTTCTGGCTAAATATGTTACCTCTAATAGTGTTAAAATTCTCAAGAATTATTGAAATCTTTCTCCAAAGTAGGGATATAACCAGTTTCATCTTATTGGATAGCAGTGTTTTTTTTTTTTCTTTACCTTTTTTTTAACCTTTTCATGTGTCTCTTGAGCGTCCTGTTTGATGTCCAAATTTTCTATTTAGCTCTGGTATTTTCATCAGGAAATGTTGGAAGTCTCCCATTTCATTAAATGTCCATCTGTTCCCCTGGAATAGCATGTTCAGCTTTGCCAGATAGTGATTTCTTGGCTGTATTCCAAGCTCCCTTGTTCTTCAGAATATCTCATTCCAGAACCTTCTATCCCTTAATGTTTATACAGCCAGGACCTACATAATCCTTACTGTGGCTCCTTGGCATTAAAATTATTTCTTTCTTGCTTCTTGCAGGATTTTCTCTTTTATCTGATAGCTCTAGAATTTGACCACAACATTCCCTGGTGTTTTCATTTTAGGATCTCTTTCAGGAGGGGATCAACGTGTTCTTTCAATAACTATTTTGATCTCCAGTTCCCTGATATCAGGACAATTTTCCATCACTAAATCCTGTAATATTAAGTCCAGCCTTTTTTTCTCATCAATGTTTTCAGGAAGACCTATAATTCTCAGGGTGTCCCTTCTCAATCTATTCTCAAGGTCAGTGGTTTTACTGATGAGGTATTTTACATTTCCTTTTATTTTTTTCAATCTTTAGGTTTTGTTTAACAGAACCTTTTTGTTTCATGAAGTCATTTGTTTCCACAGATTCCATTCTTTTTTAAGAGAAGAATTCTTTTCATTTACTTTTTTGCCACTCCTTTTCCAATTGGTCAATTATATTTTTGAAGGAATTTTCCTTTGTTCAAGTGTAGTTT
Source organism: Macrotis lagotis (assembly GCF_037893015.1). Classification (NCBI taxonomy): domain Eukaryota; kingdom Metazoa; phylum Chordata; class Mammalia; order Peramelemorphia; family Peramelidae; genus Macrotis; species Macrotis lagotis. The sequence goes on from NC_133664.1 coordinate 145,915,902, forward strand.
TTAGAGAATTATTTTCATTTTTCATTTGCCCAATTGAGGATCTGAGATAATTATTCTCATTTTGTATTTGTGTAATTGCATTTTTCAAGGATTTGTTTTCTTGTTGGGAAAGATTAATTTTCTCTTGAGTTTATTTTCCCAATTTTTCCAATTGATTTTTAAAATCCTTCATGATTTCTTCAACGAAGTCTTTTGGGCTGGAGACCAATTCATATTCTCCTCAAAAGTGCTAGATCTCTCTGGGTTAGAATCTATTTCTTCTGAGTATTTCTCCATGGGTCTCCCTTTCTACTGGCCTTTCTTCATTTTCTTAGGATCTTGTGTTGGGGAGGGGCTTTTGAAAACCCTAGAACCACTGTTCACTTGGCTTAGTAATTCTAAGGGCCAGACAGTAGAGGACGCTGGTTGCTTTCTCTGGAGTGTTTGAGGCCCTCAGCAGCAGGATCTGAGTTGACCTTGAACAATGGGCTAGGCCCTGAGGAAGGGAGTTAATCTCCCTTTCTGCTGACTGGACTCTGTTGCTCATACCTGAACCTGAGGGGGTGAAGGGGCATTTACCATTCTTTCTGGGAGGCTTGCTCTGCTAAAACTATGGAGTTCAGGTCCTTGCCCTGCTGGTCATTTTCTAGGCATGCTCTGTGACTCTGTGTTGGAACTCACCCTTCTATGAACTGGGGCTCACCAGAGCTCCACTCCCCACCAGCCAAAATGTCCCTGTCTTAAATTGGTCTTTGGACCAGCCAATCACCAAAGCCTCTGCCACTAAGGCTGGTCCTCTGGCTTCCCCCACTGCTGTCCCTACACTGACCCTCTGTTCTCTACTCCTGGTTCACCCATGGTCCCCTGAGACAGACCCTATTGGTAGTTGTTCTTCTCCTAGCTTCTCTTTCTGGGTTTTATTGATCAAATTTCTGTTAAGAGGTTTCTTTCATGTTATTTTTGAGGGGGAACCAGGAACACTTAGAACAGGCCCTGTCTTCTCTTTGCCATCTTGGCTGGAAGCTATTTAAAATTTTTGAAATTTGTTTTTATGTTTTATATTTTTTCCTCTCATGTCCTTTTTCCTTTTTGCTCTGATTTTTTTCATTCACAACATGATTAATAAAGAAGTATGATGAATCGAGTTAAACATGTCTAGAGGAGGGGGGAGGAAAGGGAGAACACTGTCGCAATCAAAACCTTGGGGAAAAAGTGATTGTTGAAAAATATCTTTTCAAGTACTTAGAAAAATAAAATAATATAAGCTCCTTAAAGGCAGGATTTGTTTGTGTGTGTGTGTGTGTGTGTGTGTGTGTGTGTGTGTGTGTGTGTGTGTGTTTATATCTCTTATACTTAGAAAAGTGCTTGGTACATAGTAACCCATAACAATTTTTTTAATTCATTTATTTATTTTTCATACCAAGACTGTTACAGACTGTTATTATCATTGGGTTTCATTTTTATAGGATCTAATTCTCCTTCATTTCATGCCAGTCAGTGTTCAGTTTCAAGCTTTCTTTCTCTACTCCTCTAAAATATAAGGATAGCATTCCTTGCCTCTTGTTGATTTTTTGTATCTTCTACTCCTGTTAGTGAAAATTCTGTTGGAAAAAAAAATGTGCCTCAATTAAGTGTCTTCAGGGAGTTGCACACACCCATATCAGCATCGTGGGATAAATTCCTAGTGGACCTATCTAGCTATGGCTCTGTGCTACTTACAGGATCTATTTATGCTTATCTGGTTATGGCTTTGTTCATGCTACTTAGATAGTCTTTCTTTCAGAGTGAGAGGCTGATGGAGGTCACTGAATTATGTTTGTTATATTCCTGACAGAATCTTTTTAGCCATAGCTACTATTTGAACAACATTTCTGTTCTGGGATGGAGGTGGTGATGAACAGGCATGGTCTAAAGATAAGGAAGGAAGTAATTAAAATTAAATTTTGCTTGGCAGTTTTCTGTGTAACATCTGTGACAAATTAGTCACTAAGCTTAGTTAGAGGAACCACTCAAATCAACTGACTGACCCTGAGGAGATGGATTTTGTCAACTCTATGAATTCAGAGATAAATTAGATTGTTCCTGAGTGATTCATTAATGAAGAATAGCATAAAGTATGTCTCTTAACTTTATCTTTTTATCTGTTAATTAATTCTTATTTTCATTCACACCATTTATCAAATGCAATTGGGTTCTTGGTGGTGGACTAAGAACGACTAAGATGTTAGAGAGCATCGAAAAATTCTCAACTTTAATGTAATTCCAGAAGATTGAGTTGAAACTTCATAGAGTTCCCATGTTCATTAGATGCTCTCATACCCAAACACTATTGTCTTTGATGAAAAAACTACTTGTTCTTTTAGAGGATAGAATAATGAAAATTGACAGGATTACCTTTAGCCATGTGGAATTGTTATTCCTTTTAAAAGTTATTTATTTTTTATGTTTATTCAACCATATGGACATGGATATTTTAAAGTTACAAAATTTCTTTCCACCTTTCATTCCCATCAGGTTAGCATTGTATATACATATTTTTGGTAAACATACTGACAGATTAGTCATTTCCAGTATAAAGAAGTAGGATTAAGAGAAAGAGATAGATAAGAGATAATTTTTAAAAAGTTTTCATCAGATTCTGAAGGGTTGTTTGTTGTTTTGTTTTGTTTTGTTTTTCTTCCTCTGGGTGGGGATAACATTTTCCATAGCTAATAGGTCTAATACAGCTGTCCTAACTCTTTGAACTGATGAGAGGAGCTGCTTCCATCAAGGTTTATCACCTCATGATGTTGTTGTTAATGTGTACATTTTCATCTTGGTTCTGCTTCTATTGCTCAGCATTAGATTCTATAATTCATGCCATAGTTCTCTTGGGTCTGACCATTTATGGTTTCTTATAGAACAATAATATAATTTTCCATAGTATTCATGTACCATAATTTGTTTAGCCATTCCTCAGTTGATGGGCATCCCCTCAATTTCCAGTTCTTTACCACTACAAAAAGAACTGCTCTGAATATTTTGGAACATGTGAGACTTTTCCTATTATTTATGACTTTTTCAAGATATAGGCCTAGAATTAGAATTATTGGGTTAAAGAGAATAAACATTTTTATTGCTCTTTGGATGTAGTCCCATATTGCTCTCCAGAAAGGTTGGATCTGTTCACAATTCCACCAGCAATGCATTAATGTTCCAATCCTCCCACAACCGCTCCAGTACTGATAATTTTCCCATTTTTCTCATCTGATAAGTGTATGAGGTGATTATGTTATAGTTGTTTTAATTTGCATTTCTCTAATCAATAATGAATTGGAGCATTTTCTCATATGATTATATATATATATATATATATATATATATATAGCTTTAATTTCTTTTGAAAGCTGCCCATTCATATCCTTTGATCATTTATCAATTGGGGAATGCCCTGCAACCTTATAAATTTGATGCAATTCTTTATATATTTTAGAAATGAGACCTTTATCAGAACTCCTAGTTGTATAGATTGTTTCCCAGGTTTCTGCTTTTCTTCTAATTTTGGCAACATTGATATCATTAATGCAAAAACTTTTTAATTTAATATAGTCAAAATCATGCATTTTGCTTTTTATGATGTACTCTTTTTCTTGTTTGTTCATAAATTTATTCCTTTTCCATAGATCTGATAGAGTAATTATTGATCTATTGATTTATCTATGATGTCACTCTTTATGTCTAAATTCTGTACACATTTTGACCTTATTTTGGTATAGGGTGTGAGATGTGGGTCTATGTCTAGTTTTTGCCATAATATTTTCTAGTTTTCACATCATCAAATAGTGAGTTCTTATCCCAGAAGCTGATAGTTTGGATTTGCCCAACAGTAGATTATTGTATGCAATAATCTACTGATCCATTACTCTATTTCTTAACCAGTACCAGGTGACTTCGATGACTACTGCTTTATTGTGTAGTTTTAGATCTGGTAGAGCTTGGCCCTTCCTTTACTTTTTTTCATCAGTTCCCTTACTATTCTTGACCTTTTGTTGCTCCAGATACTTTTGTTACTTATTTTCTAGCTCAGTAGTTATTTGCAAGTTTGACTGTTATGGCATTGAATAAGTAATTTAATTTGTGTAGAATTGTCATTTTTATTATGTTAGCCCGACCTAACCATGAGTAATTGACATTTTTCCAAATATTTAGATCTGACTTTATTTAGGTGAGAAGTGCTTTATTATTTTATACATATAGTTTCTGGGTTTGTCTCTGGAGATAGATTCTCAGATATTTAATGTTATCTATAGGTACTTTAAATGGGGAATTTCTCTTTCTATCTCTTGCTCTTGGACTTTGCTGTTCATGTATAGAATTGCTGATGATTTATGCAGGTTTACATTACATCCTGCTACTTTGCTGAATTTGTTAATTGTTTCAAGGAGTTTTTTAGATGATTTTTCTCAGGTTCTCTAAGTATGCCATCATATCATCCACAAAGAGTCATAGCTTTGATTCCTCATTGCCAGTTCTGATTCCTTCCATTTCTATTTCTTCTTCTATTGCTACAGCTAGCATTTCTAATATTATATTGAATAGTCATGGTGATAATAGGCATCCTTGTTTCACCCCTGATTTTATAGGAAATGCTCTGAGTTTATTCCTATTATGTATAATATTTGTTAATGTTTCAGATAGATAATATTTATTATTTTTAAGGAAAATTCCATTTATTGCTAAGCTTTCTAGTGTTTTTAATAATAATTGATTTGTATTTTTAAAAGACTTTTTCAGCATCTGTTGAGATAATCATATGATTTGTTGGTTTTACAATTGATATGTTCAATTATGATGAGTATTTTCTGAATATTTCATGATCCCTTTCTACCTGGTATAAATCCTACCTGATCATGGTGTATTACCCTAGTAATAACCTGCTGCAGTCTCATTGTTAAAATTTCATTTAAGATTTTTGAATCAATATTCATTAGGGAGATTGATCAATAATTTTGTTTTCTCTTTTGGTTCTTCCTCATTTAGGTATCAACATGTTGGTGTCATAAAAGGAGTTTGACTGAACTCCTTTTCCTATTTTTTAAATAGTCCATGTAGAATAGGAATTAATTGTTCCTTAAATCTTTGGTAGAATTCACTTGTAAATCACTTGTAAATCCATCTGGACCTAGAGGTTTTTTCTTGTGGAGTTTATTTTTTATTATATAAATTTTGTCTATTATATATGTGTATTGTATATTTATTATATAAATATTTTATATGTTTTCCAATTATATACAATAGTAGTTTCTAGCTATTATATTTTTGATATTTTGAATTTTAACACTCTTTTCACTGTGCTCCCTTCCCTCCCCCCCTCCACAGAAGCAATGTGATAATCTTTACAGTTTCCATGTTATGCATTGATTGAAATTGAATGTGTTGAGCAAAAAAAATATCCTTGAGGAAAAGATAAAATATTATACCTAGCAAAATAATGTAGTACATAAGCTAACTTTTAAAAAAATACAAGTAATAATTTTTGGTCTTTGTTTAAACTCCAGAGTTCTTTCTCTGGATACAAATGGTATTCTCCATCACAGATACCCTAAAATTGTCCCTGATTATTGCACTAATGGATTGAGCAAGTCCATTAAGGTTGATCATCAACCTTAGTATGTATGATGTTCTTCTTGTTCTACTCATCCTGTTCAGCATCAGTTCATGCAAATCATTCCAGTCTTCTCTGAAATCTCATCCCACCTAGTTTCTAATGTTCCACAGCATACATATGCCACAATTTGTTTATCCATTCCCAAATTAATGGACATCCCATCATTTTCTAATTCTTTGCCACAACAAACAGAACTGCTTTGAATATTTTTGTACAAGTCATGTTTTTACACTTTTTATGATCTCTTCAGGGTATAGACCCAGTGGTGGTATTGCTGGATCAAAGGGTGTGCACATTGTTATTGCCTTTGGGCATAAACCAAAATTGTTCTCCAGAAAGGTTGGATGAGTTCACAGCTCCACCAGCAAATTTCTCACATTCCTTCCAACATTGATCATTGTCCTTTCTATCTGAGAAGTGGTACCTTAGATGTGCTTTAATATGCATTTCTCTAATCAGTAATGATTTAGAGAAATTTTTCATATGACTGGGTAACTTTGATTTCCTCATCTGCAAATTGCCTTTGCATATACTTTGACCATTTGCTAATTGGAGAATGACTTTTTATTTTTCTATAAATTTGACTCAGTTCTCTATATATTTTAGAAATTAGTCCTTTGTGAGAAACACTAGTTGGAAAATTTGTTTTCCAATTTACTACATTTCTTTTCATCTTGGTTATGGTGGTATTGTTTGAGCAAAGGCTTTTTAACTTAATATAATCAAAATTAACCAGTTTAGTTTTATTGATGTTCTATATCTCTTCCTTGATCATAAAATGCTTCCCTTTCCATAGACTTGACAGGTAAACCATTTCTTGTTCTTCTCCTTTTTTATAATATTGTATTTTTATGTCTGAATCCTATATCCATTTTAATCTCATCTTGGTATAGGGTGTGAGATGTTGGTCTAATGCAAATTTCTGCATATTAACTTCCAATTTTCCCAAAAGTTTTATTTTTTAATCAAAGAGAGAGTTCTTAAACCTTTGGGTTTATAAAACAGCTGGTTACTATAATCATTTCCTGTTACCTCTTTTGCACCTAGTCTATTCTACAGATACACCACTCTATTTCTTAGTCAATCCCAGACAGTTTTGATGACTGATGCTTCATAATATAATTTTAGATATGGTAAGTCTAAGCCACCTTCTGTTGCACTTTTTTGCATTAAATCCCTTGATATTCTCAACTTTTTGTTTTTCCATAAGAATTTAGTTACAATTTTTTTTCTAGCTTATTAAAGCAATTTTTTTGGAAGTTTGATTGGTAAGGCACAAAATAAAGTAGTTTAATTCAGGTAGAATTGCCATTTTATTGTATTAGCTCAACCTATCCATGAGCAGTTGATATTTGCCAATATTTAAATTTGATTTTATTTGTGTGAAAGGTGTTTTATAGTTTTTTTCCATATAGTTTCTGAGTTTGCCTTGGCAGGGAGACTCCCAAGTACTTTATATTGTCTTTATTTATTTTAAATGGGATATCTCTCTCTAACTCTTGTTGCAGTGTCTTACTAGTGATATATAGAAAAACTGAAGATTTATATGGGTTTATTTTATATCCTGCAACTTTGCAAAACTTGCTAATAGTTTCTAGTAGTTTTTAGATAATTTTTTAGGATTCTCTTGGTATGCCTTCATTTCATCTGCAAAGAGTGAGAGTTTTAAATCTTCCTTCCAAATTCTTATTCTTTCAATTTCTTTTACTTTTCTTATTGCGGAAGCTAACATTTCTAATGCAATCTTGAATAGTAGTGGTGATAATGGGCTTCCTTGTTTCACCCCTGATCTTATTGGTAATGCCTATAGCTTATCCCAATTGCATATAAAACTTGTTGGTGGATTCACATAGATACTACTTATCATTCTAAGGAACAATCCATTTATTCCTATGCTATCTAGTGTTTTTTAGTATGAATGGGTGCTATATTTTGCAAAAGCTTTTTCAGCATCTATCATTATAATCATATGATTTCTGTTAGATTTGTTATTAATATATTCAATTTTACTAACTGTTTCCCTAATTTTGAACCAACCCTGCATTCCTGGGCTAAATCCTGCTTGGTCACACTGTATTATTCTAGTGATAACTTGCTGTGATCACTTTACTAAGATTTTATTTAAGATATTTTCAAGCGTATTCATTAGGGAGAGAGGTCTATAATTTTCTTTCTCTGTTTTGACCCTTCCTAGTTTAGGTATCAGCCCCATATTGGTGTCATAGAAGGAATAAGGCAGAGTTCTGTCTTCACTTATTTGTCCAAAGAGTTTATATAGAATTGGCACCAATTATTCCTTAAATGTTTGATAAAATTATCTTGTGAATCCATCTGGCCCTGGAGATTTTTTCTTAGGAAGTTCAGTGACGGCTTGTTGAATTTCTTTTTTCTGACATAGGGTTATTTAGGTATTTAATTTCCTCTTCATGAAACCTGGGCAACCTATATTTTTGTAAATATTCATCCATTTGGGGGGGCGGAGCCAAGATGGAGACAAGAAGTGATCCAGTCTTAGGCGCTCTGTGGTAAAACTTGAAACTAAGGACTCTAACTAAAGTTTTGAGAGACAGAACCCACAAAGGGACCCATTGAGGCAGTTCTCCTACTCAAGGTAACCTGGAAAAGAGCAGAAAGGCTCTGCTCCCCGGGTCGAAGGGGCGGCCCGCCAGACTGGTGGCCCACCAGAGCGAAAGAACTTCAGCCTCCCAGAGGTAGCCCCAGGGTGCTGGGAGCCATAGCTCCCAGCAGTGGGGGAGTCTACTGAGCTGCACCCTGGGGAGCACCAGGCACAAAGTGGGGGAACAGCGGGGAACCTCTGCCAGAGCAAGCACGTGGAGTCCAGCCCTCAGGGCACACAGTGAGTAGCTTGGTCTTTCGGCAGCCCAGATCCAGAAACAGAAGCAGGCTGAGTGGGTAAGCAGGAGCCCCCAGGGCATGAGCCCATTGAGCTGAGGGAGGAGAGTGAAGAGAGAGAGACTACAGAGCTCTGTCCTCTGCCCCTGGAAAAGGACTCTGGGGCTCTGACCACATTCAGATCCTGATCGCAGTCTAGGCCCCCCCATAGAACAGCAGGGGCCCCCCCACCTCAGCCCCGTAGCAGAGGGGGGTGCTTCTGGTCATTCACAGACCAGGAGGGAGGACAGAGCCTCACACTGTGAGACCCTTGTGGGAGTGTCCCAAAAGCTCTGGAAGCACCCCAAAACCAGCCCCAGGCTGGGAAAATGAGCAAGCAAAGAAAGAAGAGGAAGACCATTGAGAAATATTTTGCAAATGAGCCCAAGAAGGATCAAAATACTCAGTGTGAAGATGAGGAAGCACAAGCTCCTGCATCTAAAGACTCCAAGAAAAACAGAAATTGAGCTCAGGCTATGACAGAGCTCAAAAAAAGACTTTGAAAATCAAATGAGGGAGTTGGAAGAAAAACTGGGAAAAGAAAGGAGAGAGATTCAGGAAAAACATGAAAATGAAGTCAGCAGCTTAGTCAAGGAAATCCAAAAAAATGCTGAAGAAAATAGCATGCTAAAAACCAGCTTAGGTCAAATGGATAAAACAGTTCAAAAAGTTATTGAGGAGAAGAATGCCTTAAAAAGCAAAATTGGACAGATGGAAAAAGAGATAAGAAAACTCTCTGAGGAAAACAAATCCTTCAGACAAAGAACAGAATTCAGGGAGATTGATGAATTTACCAGAAATCAGGAATCAATACTTCAAAACCAAAAAAATGAAAAATTAGAAGAAAATGTGAAATATCTCATTGAAAAAACAACTGATATGGAAAACAGACTTAGGAAAGATAATTTAAAAATTATTGGAATACCTGAAAGTCATGATCAGGAAAAGAGCCTTGACATCATTTTCAAGAATTACTACAGGAAAATTGCCCTGATATTCTAGAAGCAGAGGGCAAAATAGAAATGGAAAGAATCCACAAATCCCCCTGAGAAAGAGATCCCAAATAACCAACCCCTAGGAATATTATAGCCAATTTCCAGAACTCCCAAGTCAAAGAGGAAGTATTACAAGCAGCCAGAAGGACACAGTTCAAATATAATGGAGCTGCAGTCAGAATCACACAGGACTTAGCAGCAACTACATTGGAAGCTCGTAGGGCTTGGAATATAATATACCAGAAGGCAAAAGAGCTTAGAATGCAGCCAAGAATGAACTATCCAGCAAGGCTGAATGTCCTCTTCCAGGGAAAAACATGGACTTTCAATGAACCAGGGGAATTTCAAAGGTTCCTTTTGGAATGGCCAGAGCTGAACAGAAGGTTTGATCTTCAGATACAGGACTCAGGTGAAACATGGAGATTGGAGGAGAGGGGGGAAATATGAGGGACTTAATGAGGATGAATTGCATGTATAGAAAAATGATACTGATAATATTCATATGAACCATCTCAGTTAATAGAGCAGGTAGAGGGAGCTTTTATAGTTGAAGCACAGGAGAAAGCTGAATTTGAAGATAAAATATGGTGTAAAAATGGAGTCAATAGAAAAAAGGGAAATGTAATGGGAGAAAGAAAATGGAGAGGGGGAGAATAGGCCAAGATATTTCATATAATAAGATTTTTTTATTACAATGAGCTTTTGCAATGATATGGAAGGGGGGAAGGCAAGGGGGAATGAGGGAACCTTTGCTCTCATCAGAGGTGACTAGGAGAGGAAACAGCATATATACTTAATGGGGTATAGGCATCTGGAGTAAGAAGGAGGGGGCAGCAGGGGGAAGGGGTGGGTATGTGAATAAAGGAGGACAGGATGGACCATGGGGGGAGAGTGGTCAGATATAACACATTTTCTTTTTTACTTCTTGCAAGGGGCTGGGATTGGAAGGCCTGTCCAGGACCATAGGGCCAGGTGGATTCTGGGCCTAAGGGGTAGTATGGGGGCTCAGGGCTTCTTGGCCCCAGGACCAGGGATCTGTCTGCTTTGCCACTCAGGCGACCCTACAGCAGAGTCAGAGTGAAAGGAGAGAGAAAATATAGTACATGGTAGTGGAGAAATAAGAAAGGAGGGAGTTGCGATCAGCAATGGCAACGTTGGAAAAATATGGAAGCAACTTTTGCCATGGAGTTGCCATAAAGAATGCGATCCACCCATGACAGAGTTGTTGGTGTTGGAACAAAGACTGAAGCACATTTTTTACTATTATTATTTGGGGGAGGGTGCAGGGCAAATGGGGCTGGGTGGCCTGCCTGGGGCCACATAGCAGGGTGATCTTTGGGTGTCTTGAGGCTGCATTTGGACCTGGGTGCTCCTGGCTCAAGGGCCAATACTCTGTCTGCTACCCAGCCACCCCTACTATGATTACTATTTTATTTTATTTTGGGTCTTTTTTTTCATTCTTTTTGGTTTTTGCAGGGCAGTGGGGATTGGGTGGCTTGCATGTCACATGGCTGGGTGATTGTTGGGTCTACAGGGCTGGATGTGGGCTCCGGTGCTCGTGGCTCCAGGGCTGGTGCTTCATCCATTGCGCCACCTGGCCATACCTACAATTATTACTATTATTTTTTTTAATTTTAATTTTTTTTTTCTCCCCTTTACTTTATCGCCCAAGCAAGTCTATATTCATGGGGGGAGGGGTATTTTGTTTACTCTTAAACAAGAATATTTTTTTAATGTAAAAAAACATTTATACAAAATGAGAATTATAAAAATAAAATAAAATATTAAAAAATATTCATACATTTCACTTAGATTATCAATTTTTTGTCATACAGTTGGGCAAAATAATTCCTAATTATTACGTTAATTTCCACCTCATTTGTGGTAAGTTCACTTTTTTCCTTTATGATACTGGCAATTTGGTTTACTTCTTTCTTTTTTCAATCAGGTTTACCAAAACTTTGTCTATTTTATTGACTTTTTAATAAAACCAACTCTTAGTTTTATTTATGAGATCAATGGATTTCTTGCTTTCAATTTTATTGATATCTCTCCTGATTTTTCAGAATTTCTAATTAGCAACTTTAGCAAAGTTGCAGGATATAAAATAAACCCACATAAATCCTTAGCTTTTCTATATATTACTAAGACACAGCAGCAAGAATTAGAAAGAGATATTCCATTTAAAATTAATAAAGACAATATAATTATGCATTGGGAATGTATAATTTGTTCTTAAGAATGTAGGATTTGTTCTTTTTTCTAGCTTTTTTAGTTGCATACCCAATTCGTTGAGCTCTTCCTTCTCTATTTTATTCATATAGGCATTTAGACATCTAAAGTACCCCCTCAAAACTGCCTTGGCTGCATCCCATAAATTTTGGTAATTTGTCTGATTAGTATCAATTTCTTGAATATAATTATTGATTATTTCTATATTCTCTGTTTGATCCATCATTTAAGATAAAGTTATTAATTTGTAATTAGTTCTTGATTTATCTTTCCATGGCTATTATAGGTAACTTTTATTGTATCAGTGTCTGAGAAGTGTGTATTTGTTATTTCTGCCTTTCTATATTTGATTATATGGTTTTTGTGCCCTAATACATGGTTAATTTTGGTATAGTTACCATATACTGCCTAGACAAAGGTATATTCTTTTCTATCCCCATTAAGTTCTCTCTAGAGGTCTATCATATCCAAGTTTTCTAAGATTTCATTCACCTTCTTAACCTCCTTCTTGTTTATTTTGTGGATAGATTTATCTAGTTCTGAGAGAAGTAGCTTGAGGTCCCCCATTACTAAAGTTTTGCTGTCTATGTCTCCTTGTAATTCATTCAGCTTTTCCTCTAGCAATTTGGATACTCTAACACTAGGTGCATTCATGTTTAGTAATGATATAGCTTCATTACCAATGGGGTCTTTTAAGATGTCCTTTCCTTCTTTATCCCTTTATCCCTTAAACCCATTGCCTTGCCCAAGGCCACACAGCTAGGTAATTATTAAGTGTCTGAGACTGGATTTCAAGTCAGGTACTCCTGATTCCAGGGCCAGTGCTCTACCCACTGTGCCACCTAGCCAACCCAAATTCCTTATCCCTTTTAATGAGATTGATTTTTTTGCTTTTACTTTATCTGAGATCAGGATCACTACCCTGATTTGTTTTTACTTCAGTCGAGGCATAATATATTTTGCTTCAACCTTTTACCTTTACCCTGTTTGTATCTCTCTGCTTCAAATGTGTTTCTTGTAAACAACCTACTTTAGGATTCTGTTTTTTAATCCATTCTGCTATCTTCTTCTGTTTTATGGGGAACTTCATTTATATATATATATATATATATACATATATATGTATATATATATATATATATTTAAAATATTTATATAATACATATATTAATATATGTATAGATTTATAAAATACAAACACCCAAAGGAAACACAATCAGAATCACACAGGACCTATCAACATCAGCATTGAAGGATTAGAATGTTGAGACTGAGAGGTCCTGTGTGAGTCTGATTGTGTTTCCTTTTGTATTTGAATTATTTTCTTTTTTTCTACTTGCAATATTATCTCCAGAATTATCATTCCTAAGCAAGAGAATGCATTTGTTTGGGAAATATTTAAACCTCTAGTTAGACTTTGCTGTTTTATAGATTAAAGGAAGACTTGAATTTCCATTAATGTTTTGTCCTTTTATCTTGGTTTTAGCAAATGGAAATGTAGAAGTGGTTGCTGTCATTCTTATTTACTTGTCATTCTTCAAGCATGTAAAGTATGGGAGGCCCAGTATTAAAGTTCTTTCACTCTATAATCTTCTAATGATTTCTCTTGTACTTTGTTATTTTAAGAACAGGAAGTAGAATGTTTGAAAGAGTAAAAGGAGACATGAGGGTTATATGTGTGGGTGGGTGGGCTCAGTATACATTAAAGCTTCCTGCCATTACTAGCTACATTCTTTCTACTTTATTTCCTGTAGATTTCAGTCTCAGGACTACAGTTGAAATTATCCCCAACTTTATCAATATTCCTCTTGTAATCTATGAAAAAATTTTCTTTCAGCATGATTGTACGGTTAAACCTTGATTCTCTTTTCTATTGAAGAGGAACATTGATATAGATAATCCAAAGTAGTAGATACAGAAGTAATTTGCTGTCACTCACACATACTTGATCAGTCCTTTTATCAGCTGAGTCTTGAAATTCAGTAGAAAGTTGGCTGAATGTAGTGCAACATAGTATAGACAGTTATCAAAAAGAGTAACTTATTGAGAAAAAATATAATTGTAACTATATAAAATTTATAAACAATTTTAATTCTTGGTTTGGTAAAAAAAAATCAGTTTTTCCATTCAATGTTTATTTAAGGTTAAAATGGTAATTTGGAGGCAGCTAGGTGGCACAGTAGATAGAACACTGGCCCTGGAGTCAGGAGGACCTGAGTTCAAATCCAGTTTCAGACATATTATAATTACCTAGCTGTGTGACCTTGGACATGTCACTTAACCCCACTGTCTTGCAAAAAACAATCTAAAAAATATTCTTCTAATTATTAGAATGGAAATCTAGCATAATGGCTAGAATGCTTACCTGGAAGCCAGGAAATCCTGGGCTTGTACTCCATCTCTGACTTGAACTGACTATTTGAACATGGAAAAATCATTTTACCCTCCTATTGCTTTTGGCAATTCTTTAAGATGAAAATTCAGAGAAAACAGCATCTTTTACTAGTAGAAAGAGGTCTTTACTAGGAGTTTCCTTTATCAAGGAAATCACAAATTCCTATCATTAGAAATAAAAATAAATCCTATCCTTAGGAATCAAAATATAATTTGCATAGAGTTTTTAAGTTTTGCAAAATACTTAACATAATTTATCTCACTTGATCTTTACTTAATCTTATAAAATAAGTGGTATTACCATACCCATTTTATAGATAAGAAAACTGAGGTTTAGGGAGAGTTAGTGGAGTATTAAGGAAAGTTCTTTATGATATCTCTCCTACCTTTTTAAAAAAAATTGTGAGCAGTTGGCTATTTTACTTAAGCAACAAATCCAAATATTGAATATATCTGAACAAAAATTTTTGTTATACTGAAATAAATCTTGCAAATATAAACCTAAATCATGTAATTATATATTTATTATAGAGTACAGCAGTCAGAAATAATAATTTGTTTTTGGAAATAAATGTTGCTAATATTGCTTAATGTTGCCAGATGAATTATTCCCGGATATAATAAGTGAAAGATAGAAGGAAGTAGGTAGAATATGAGATAGGTTCTTTTTTTTTTCTCTCTGTGCTTCTGAAGATCATTCTTTAAACCCAGGTGGCCAACCTTTTCTACTTCCCATACATGGTATGCCCCCAGTTCATGTCTTTTGGGAGCCACTATCAAGCAATGACATCTGTGGAGTTATAAAATTTGAAGATAGAAAGGATCTTAGAAATCATGTAATATAAGCTCCTATTTTACAGATGTAGAACTGAAGTCTGAAAGGTGAAATGATTTGTTAAACATTTCATTCTGTGTCTAGTTAAATTTAAAATACAGTAATGGCCTCTTCATCTGTTTTTTTTTTCTACTGAAAATGAGATGAATTAGTGTTTTCCCCCCATGTGTAAAGTTCAAAACACTAAGGATACAAATAGAAAAGCAGAAACAATCCTTGTTGTCAAGGAAGAATGTTTCAATTGCAATGCAGATCTAAAGGCCCCTGGTTCTTGGATGTAGTAGCAAAACTATTGTTAATAGGTTCCTCAATGTCCTTTCCACTCATGAAATCACATGCATTTATGATAATGAACAATATGACAACCCTAAGAACTTTGCTGATGAGATTTTTTTTTTCCTCTGTCTTCAGTAGCTGTGGCTTCAGCAAGCTCAGAAGCAATTGTCATTTTCCACCATCACAGACAATGACTTTGAGGTCTGCGATGGAAATAGGGCCAATGGTATTCATGAAGACTCTTGCTCTAGAAGTTTGAGGGCTTATCTTCCCATCAGTGGAAGTTGATTGTCAATTGGATTTGGTGATGCCAAGGAAGGTATACCTTATTCATACTGATTACTACCCTTAATTACACCTATAGGATTCTAGTATGAAAGCAGGAACAGTGGTCTATGGGTTGCTTATATTTCTGTGTACCCACACTCCAGGATTTTTGAGTTTTTTTATTAGATCTGTGGAATTATTTTTGCCTTCTATTCTCCTTTTTTGCATATTACATTTAGTTGCTAAGTTCTGTCTCTTTTACTTCAAAATATGCATTTATGTAATTGTATTGCATTGAATTAAAGTTTACCCTGTCTCTTACATACTATCTCTAATTCATCCTTTCCTGTATCATTAGATTAATATTTTAAATATATATATATATGTATATTACTTTGATCCTACTCCTCTTGTTTTAAGAAATATTTATCTTGGAATTAAATAGATACAAAAGTATATATACTCACTCTTTACCCTTGTGATCCAGGTACTGGGATTATATTTCAAGGAGATTATAGATAGATTAAAAAAAAAGACATCTATAAAAACATATTCCTAGCAGCATTGTGTTACAGCAAAATTTTGAAATTGACTGGGTGTCTATTGATTGAGGAATGACAGAACAAATCATGGGACATGAATGTAACAGCACATAATTGTATTGGAAAGAATTACGAAGCAGAATTCTAGGAAATATATGAAAATTTACACGAAGTGACTTAGAATAGAGAAATAATATCCAACTGCAATCAGCTAAGGAAAAAAATAATTGCAATAAATTAATGATACAAGCTCAATTAAAAAAGTTTAAGAAAAAGACCAGGAAAACAAGAACAAGCAAGGTAGATACAAATATGTTAAAATCAATACAAATATCACGGATGGATAAATAATATATATCTTCTTCCAATAGAAGTCTTATTATGTATGATTTAAAGTAATATTTTATCCATTGGTCTGAACTTACCTGTTCATTCTTATAATAATCTTATGATTTTTCATATGTTTAATACCTTTATTTACTATTGGAAATAAAAATGAAATTTATTTCCAAAAAGAAAATATACCTATGAACTATAAGCACAAACAATGACAGAAAAACTTTCAGAAGTGATTCATTTTAACTAAAGTAAGTTAAAAAGTTTTAACATGACTGCCCAGGCCAGTCATAATATGGCCCTTCTTCATATTTCCACCTTTATTTCTCAATTTGTGACATCTCTGCTACATCAAGTTGATCTAAGTGCAATCTTCCATTACATATAACATGACATGAAATGACACAACACATTGCACTGAAATGCAATAGAGCAAAATTATATATATTAAAATGTGACATCATATATATGCAGATAAGTCATTTTGAATATGTTATATACATATACATTTTATGTACTCACAAATATTCATAGATATACATACATTATTTTTCCACTTATTCCTTAGATAGTTTAAGTACATCTCTGCCTAAAAGGTTCTTTCCATATTTGAATACCTTGCTCCATAATGCATTTTTAATCACCTATCTCGATGTATGCTCAACTTCTGAAACTTTTTGTTCTATCTATGCCATTACTATTATCATCTAGCACCTTGCATCATAATTGTTTGTTTATATGTTTTATTTTTCCTCATAGAAAAATAGGACAGGAGCAGATGTCTTACACAGTCTGTCATTTCCAAAGGGCCTTGCATGTAATAGATGCTCAATATATATTGATTGAATGAATAAATTTTGAGCTGGATTTTAAAGGGCAGGTGAGACATGAATAGACAGAGAGGTGTTTCAGATGGGAGAAATGGAATATGTAAAGATATGGTGATGGAAACAAATAAATCTTGTGAAGGCCAGAAAGCTGATTTGCCTGGCTTGAGCACAGAGCTTGAACTGGGTATAATAGGTGATGAGGATAATTAGATAAGGAGAGTACAATTGTTGGAGGGCCTTTGAAGGTTAAGAAATAGATATTGATTATAAACTGTTGCAATGTGAGAGCTTACAAAATAATTAGTTTTTCAAATAAAAATGATATTTTGCATCCTTTTTCTGCTTGATTATTTAAATATCTTGAAATAACTGATAATGAAGTTTTGAAAATGCTTGAGGACTATAGTATCGAGTCTTTAATTGTATATTTAATTAATGTATTCAGTTTTCATTTAATATTCCCTGAGCTTTAAGCATGGTACTAATGAGGACAAGGTCATGGGCTCAATGGTATAAGGGCCAATTAGCTTCATTGTCTTCTATGACAAGGAATTTTATCCATCCAACTGCCTTAAAAATGCTGCTATCAATGCTCCTGGAAAATTTAAATCAAAGCTAGAATTGAAGATTCTTTTGTATCATATCTCTATACAAAGATAGCTTTGTCATTATTTGAGGTGGAGATTTGATTTCATTGAATTATCAATAAAATAGACTAGAACAGATAAAAAAATTGATTCTATAACTTAAGTATGTTAAGATGCATTTGGGAATTTTGCACAATATGTAAATTATGACTTAACTTATGTTTCACTCTTTGTTTTCATAAGACAAGCTTCTTTGTTTAATATTTATTTTATCAAAATGTGAATGGGCTTTTATTTAAAAAAATGGTTTTACTTTATTTTAGAGACCAGCAAGAAAGGTTAAGAGGATCAATGAATTTTTAAAATTATATAACAGGCACTTATGTGCCAATCACTCTACTAAAATGCTAGGAATAAAAGATAAAACAGAGCAACAAGACAATATTTTGTCTTTAAAGTGCTTATATTCTAAGAAGGGAAGACAACAACAATAGGGTTATTAGTAGTTATAAAAAGATAAGAGAAACTTACCAATCAGAGCTTAGTTTCCTGGGCCTACAATTCTAAGTTCTAGTGGAAGAGACTGGAGTTCAATATATGACTAGGAGAGGGCCAGGAGGTGTCATGGAATTATGACAATCAAATTTTAATTTATCTTAGTGGCTGACCAGCTCCAAAGCCACACTTATTGTAGGGACTTCTAAGATTTCCCTCAGAAATTTTAAGCATAACATATTATGTTGTTATGACTATAAGAAATTCCAGGCAGCTAGGTGGTACAATGGATAAAGTACTGTTCCTAGAGTCAGAAAGACCTGAGTTCAAATCCAGTCTCATACAAATAATAATCACCTAGCTGTGTGAACTTTGACAAGTCATTTAACCCTTTTGCCTTGCAAAAAACAAAAAAGAAAAAAAAAGAAAT
Source organism: Macrotis lagotis (assembly GCF_037893015.1). Classification (NCBI taxonomy): domain Eukaryota; kingdom Metazoa; phylum Chordata; class Mammalia; order Peramelemorphia; family Peramelidae; genus Macrotis; species Macrotis lagotis. The sequence goes on from NC_133664.1 coordinate 145,934,639, forward strand.
TACTACTCTTTACACATGGTTATTATTATTATATGTCTGATTGTGATAATAAATGCACCCAGAAATATGCACTTCTACAGAAAAATCTTAGATCTTTAAAAGCCTCTCTTTAAGATGAGTGTAGTATGCCTGTCCATCAGAGTAAGGCTACTGTTGCTGATTTTTTCCCCTACTATAATTTGATTTGTTTTTATTGGTAAAATATAATTCTCAGCTTTTTAGAACTTAAAAAATGTTCCAGAAATGAATTAGAGTTGTTAAAATCCCAGTTAAATTGAATTTCCTAGTTATGGAGGGAATGTTTTTGTGGAAATGACTTTCTTCTAAATACAGGATGACCTAAAGTTTAAGGTATATTTAAAATTGCACTAAGACTTTGGAGATGCCCATGCAATTCTTATAAGTCCAAACCACCCCTCCAAAAAAAATACCGTTTTCTAGACAAAAACTTTCTGAAACCAGAAAGGTTAGACTCCCCAAGTTAATTCTTTAATCCTATCATTTTCTTGATTAAAATGTTGAATAGTTCAATAGCTTATTTCCTGATTAAGCATTAGAGGCTCTTCACTTAATCAACTAATACATAGATATGTACATATATATATATATATATATATATATATATATATATATATATATTTGTATGTATGTATAAAGTAGTTACTGTGGGCCTGACATTATGTTAGGCAAGGCACAAAGAGCTTATATTCTAATGGGTAATAAATATAGCCAATACAAAAATGTTATTTCTACCACATATATAAAATGAATATACACAAAGCAGTTAGATAAAATGTAGTGGAAGGAGGACCAACAGTTATGAGAATCAGGAAAAGTTTCCTATAGAAGATGGTGGTTTAGTTGCAAATTAAAGGAAGAGGAGCAATCTATGAGGTAGGGGTAAGCAAGGAGTAAATATCTGGCCTGTGGCATGGTCAGAGTGATGTGGGTAAGGAACAGAAAGGAGACAATTTGGTACCATATAAGATTGTTCAGAAGAATAAATGCCCAAAGAAGCAAAAGGAAGAGCCACACTAGGAAGGACTTTAAAAGGTAAAAAGAGATTTATATTTGATCCCAAAGGAAAGAGGAAGTCATTATAGTGGATTTCGTATAGGAATCTCAGGGTCAAATATGAATTAAAGAAAAATAACTTTGACAGGCATATGTAGGGATGGAATAAAATGGTGAGAGAATTGAATCAGGAAGTCAAATTTGGAAGCTTTTTGCTACAAAATAAGGAAAAAACGTGATGAGGTCTTGAACTAAGGTGCTAAACTGTATGAGTGGAAAGAATGGGTCAAATGTGCTAGAAGGTGTTCAGGTGATCTGGTATCAATCTATCCTCATTATTTTTTAATTAAAATTATTTATTTTTTTCATTGTTATGCACATGTATATTTTTAAGTTACAAAATTTCCTTCCACCCTCCCTTTCTACTTCCCTCCCCTCAGTGGTGAACAGGTTAGCATTGTACATATTTTGATACATATGTTCACAGATTTGTAATTTTTGGCATGAGGAATTAGGATTAATGGAAAGAGATACATATAAGAGATAATTTTTATAAAGTGTTCATCAGAATCTGAAGGGTTGGGGTTTTTGTGTGTTGTGTGTGTGTGTGTGTTTTGTTTTGTTTTATTTTTCTTCCTCTTGATGGGGATAATATAGTGCATAGTCAGTCTAATATAGTTGTCCTAGCTCTCTGGACTGCTAAGAGGAGCTGCTTCTACCAAGGTTGTTCATTTGATAATGTTGTTGTGGATATGTATATTGTTCTCTTGGTTCTGCTCCCTTTACTCAGCATCAGATCCTGCAGGTCAATCCATACTTCTCTAGAGTCTTAGCATTTATAGTTTCTTATAGAACAATAATATTCCTTGGTATTCATGTACCATAACTTGTTTTGCCATTCCCCAATTGATGGCCATCTCCTCAATTTCCAATTCTTTGCCACTACAAAAAGAGCTGCTAGAATATTTTGAAATATGTAAGACTTTTCCTTTTTTCTATAATTTCTTCTGGATAAAGACCTAGAATTGGAATTGCTTGATCAAAGGATATGAATGTTTTTATTGCACTTTGGGCATAGTTCCATATTGCTCTCCAGAAAGGTTGGATCCATTCACAACTCCACCAGCAATGCATCAATGTCCCATTTCTCCCACAACATCTCCAACATTGATCATTTTACCTTTTTCATTTTTTCATTATTTTTATAGTGGAAGAAGCCTGAGATTAAGAAAAGTGAAGAGAATGTATTACAATATAAATTACATTTGCATTGTTATGAGTATTGTCTTCTGTTGTCATTGAATAGCATCGAAGGCTGATGACAGTGCCCTCCAAGATAATCACTTAGGCATCCCCCAAAATAGCTGTTTTGTGCTGGTTCTCAACAGTCACTGTCACTCACAGTAATCTGACCACATCAGTCCAATTCTCTTTTCCAAATTCCTACAGGTAAATGTAGAATAAATCTTTTGCTCAGCCATCTTCATTTTCCTTGGAATACTGACAAGATTTTTGGCTTCAAGACATATTATAGTTATCACTATTCACAAAACTAGTTGATAAATTGTGGGGAAACCAACAATGTGAAAGAGAAATTCCCTGGGTCGTACAATTTTGTATTATTTCAAACTGTGAAGACTAGGTGTTTTTCATGATGATGATTATAAGCCTCAGCCAAAGGGATATGTCGAGTTTGTAGAATTACTTCATTAGCATCAGAGGTTCTTTGCCAATGATTCTAATAAGCAAGTAAATTCTTGGCAATGGAAGCATCAGCTGATAAGAAATATTTCCATGAGAATAATTATGACTGTTTCTCAAAGTTTGTTCAATTTTGAGATTTTTCTGACATGGAATTTATGACAAGTACTTCCATTTAATGTGCTTAAATGATCAACTATTGCTTTTGCCAAGTGACCAGCTGTCTAATAACCAATTTTTTTCCAGCCGTCTTATGTCTACCCAATTGCCTTGTGGTGTGATGGAATACCATGTATAAGTCTTAGCTCATTATTGATGAGAAACATCAAAACCCAACACAACTGAGTCTTTTTCTTTATTATTAGCTTAAATTTGGATTAAAGTAAGAAATATTGAAAGGCAAAAATGCCACCATTGAATTTTGAGTCTTTTAACCAGAGGTCTTAAATCATATTGGAGAAAACTGTGATAATTATAAGAAATCTAGATAGTTGAAGAGCATAAAACATAAGCTGAAAATAAAAAAAAACATATAAAAGTCCAAGCTGGAGATAATTAAGGTCTGGAGGATGACATAATAGCTCACCTTAAACATCTGAATTTTTATCATATAAAGGATAGTGACCAGATGTTCTTCATTATCACTGAGAATTAATAAGAGCAATTTTACTACAAATTATTATCTAATTGATTAGGGACAAAATGTTGCATGTGAATGTCCTTGAAGCCTGGTCATCTGATATTACTAATAAGAATATTTTTGTTGAGCTAATTCTTTTTAATATAATACAATACAAGAAATCATAGTCTGTGAATGAATTTAATAAAAATGAGAATGATAGATCACATGTATATAGTAATGCTTGCAAAACACTGTCATTTCTCCCTTTCACTCTGTAAAATAGAATACTCTTCTTTCTTTCCCTCTTTCTTTCTTTACTTCCTCCCTCCCTCCCTTCCTTCCTTCAACATTTCACTCATGATGTATATGTGGTGATCAGTCATGGACTTGATAGCTCTACTGATTGACATGGGAATATTTAAACCTGCTCTGTTTCTAACCTGGGCCACTTCAGCCCTTCCTAGGCAACCCAGTGGACCCTCCTCCTGAGCTCCAGGTACCAATATGGTTACCAGGCTTAGTATGGACATCTAATTGCTATGGCACTCTGGTTTATCCATTTAAGACTTGGGGCATTCTTGCTAACTAGCAACTACTTAGCTCTTTGAAAATCTATTTGTGTGAACTACCAGCAGTCTTGAACTCCTAGAATCCATCAATCACCTGCTCTGAGAATAGGGATTATAGTGTGTACCTACAATACAGGGATACAAAATACTTCCCATTTATTTTCTTTTTTAATATCATTTTTTTCCAAATTACACAAAAAGATAGTTTTCAACATTCATCTTCTTCCAAACTTTTTTTTCTACCACCCTCCCTTTTTCTCCCCCTTTCCTCATGGCAATGAACAATACGATATAGGTTGAACATGCAAAAATCATGTTTAACATAATTTCATATTAGTCATGTTGTGAAAGGAGAATTAGAACCAAGGGAGAAAATATTCTTATTTATTTTCATTACAGGTTGTACTTGAATGCAGACTTCTCATTCTTATCAAAAGCAAAAATCAGAGTTCTTTACATATCATTTTTGCTTCCCTTCAAAACTAAGATTTCTTTGGTTGTTCACTAATTTGCCTGTTCATCTAGAATCAGCTTTGGTTATTTGATGGATAATTCATTATAATTTCAGAGCATAGTGACTTTATACCTTATTGATTTGATATGTTACTAATAACAGAGCATTGCCCATTTTCTCATCTAAAAAATAATTCATTTTTTTGCCTTTTGGATGATCTGAGATCAGTAAGAAATATATGCACATTTTAAAACTTGTAGAAAGCATTAAGTATAAAAATACAGTATTTGTATATTATTATTTTTAGTATGACCAAGTTGATTGTATTTGGTTGTCATTGATAGTCAATTTTGTGTTGAATGAGCATTATATCACAAAATTTCATGTGTTTCTTGCTAAGTCCTATGCTATTGTCCTAGGAACATGTGTACACACACACACACACACACATTCAGAAACATATTTAGTTTAGCTAGAATGGCTTTATACTATTTTTATACTTTGAGAAGTACAAAGGCGGTAGAATTTGCCCTTTTCATAATATTTATATCTTAAAGCTTTATAAAGGATGATTGCTATGCAGTAAATTAAAGCATCAGAAGCAGTAATCTGCTGGCACAGTGGGAGAAAAATAGGGCTAGTTTGGATTGCAACCAAGGCATGTATTTTATATCTTCATGTGAGACATCAGCATGTTCATTTTAAGAACAATCATTTTGTTTTTAGTTTCCTTCTGAAGATAGGTTACAGAAAAGCAAATTCACCATTAGTGCATTCTTTACATCCTTAACCTTTTTATAAAGAGTACATTTAATTAGAAATGCAATGAATATTCAATGGTTTATCCATTTAAGACTTGGGGCATGCTAGCCAGCTGTATAGTGCTCTTTGAAAGCCTATGTGTGAACTACCAAACCAAAAGAAAACTCTGACTAGTAGGAGGGGCTGTGCTGGAGGCTTTCACATAGATCTCATTACTAAGGAAACCACTCATTTTGTCTGAACATGTTCTGAATAGATGTCTCATTTGAAGTCTAGTGCTCAAACCATGAGCATTGCATTATGGCACTGAGAAAGAAATGAAGAAACAAAAAATGTTTAAAGTGCTACTAATTATTCACGGAGAGGGTTATTGTAGTAACATTGCCCAATAAATAAGATATATTTATTTGTTTTTAGCATTCCAAATTATATCTATGTTATAAAAGCAAATTCCTCTGCCTATACACACTACCAAAATAAGCAAGATAGATGTTCTTCTCATCCATTCTGAATTCCTTCCTAGGGCAATGTTGTACAGTTGATACAACACAAGAAGGGCAAGATAAGAACTCTCATACTGCTATAGATTAGAATTGACTTTATTACTTAAAAATAATCATGTTTCCCTGAAGTCAATAAATGTATCTCCAGATTCACAATTTGAAATTCCTACATTATCATACCAAGTTTCATGTTGGCAACTGGAACCAGAGTTTGTTGTAATGAGATCTGGCCTTGATTCAATCAGAAAAACAAGCCTCTAGACCCCCTTCCTAATCCCTTTTCTTATTATTAGCAACTTCTAGCCCAAGAAAATTTGTGAATCCTGGTCCTCTCTCACTTTTTTAAAACATTAAAAATACATTTGGATGTATTAAAGTGTGATTCTTTTTTATACAGTTTAGCATACTCTTGACTTAAATATTTTCCAGTAAAAATGCATCAAGTAGATGAAACTAAAAACCTACTAGTATTTAATGATCCTCAGATAGATGTTATTCCTTTACTCAGAGACCAGTGTCCTATATTCAACATTAGAAACAACCCTAAAATCAACTGTGAATATATTTCTTTCATGGATACTCAAGGACTCTAGTCCATTATTAAAAGAAATTATATCATGAAGTTTTTATTAATTGATTGCCTCTAGTCTATTTTATTTCCCCAATATATTTTCCCATTGCAATTTCCTCTCATTTCTTACCTGCTGCATTCCTTTGGACTTCTCCATCCCTCCGACTTACCACCTCCATACTTTGATTATCAGAAACTTCATTATCCTGCCAGATCATCAGTACTTGGTACTAATAGCTTATCAGTACCCTCTGTCTCTTCCATTGGATAGTGGAATGGAGAGCTCCTCACAATCTCCATTTAGGGAGGGATTTGAGGTCAGTCTTCTTATTTCCTATTGGTACTTTTCCATTATTCTGGTATGTCAGGTGCCTTAACCTTCTTTTTCAACTTCTTTTTGTATGTTGTCTTCTTCCATTGTAAGATCACTGAGGGAAGAAATTGTGTTTTTTTCATATTTGCATATCTATAATTTATCACAATGTCTTTCACTTTGGAGGTGTTTTGTTAATGTTTTTTGACTAATTTTTGATCATTAATCTTTATTAAGCATTATTGTTTTTTAGGGTTTTGCAAGGCAAAGGGGGTTAAGTGGCTTGCCCAAGGCCACACAGCAAGGTAATAATTAAGTGTCTGAGGCCGGATTTGAACTCAGGTACTCCTGACTCCAGGGCCGGTGTTCTATCCACTGTGCAACCTAGCCACCCTGATTAAGCATTTTTGAAGTAAATTCTCCATTTTCCTATTTGCATTATCCATAGGTATGAGAAAGGCAAAGCCAGAATCAGTAGGAGAATTCATCAATATTGCTCCTTAGCTTAAGACAAAAATCCCAAGATTTTTATTAAAAATAGTGTTAGATGTATAGAAACTTATTTCCTCTAAAAATATAAAAACATTTATTCTATGAATAATGTCTCCTTGGAACATATGTTTAAGACTTTATGCTGCTATCAAGAGACTTATTCTCAAACTGAAGAATATTTAGAAACATTTTATTTTTACACAAATAATAGGTACCAGATCTATTTTGTTATATTTGCTTATTTGATTGAAGAGAAAAATGATGTGTTTGTATAGAGGACATACTACTAGTCTGGATTAATTGAGTAAATTCTGGTAACATTAAATATTTAACTGCACATGACATTTATCAGATGAAGTTCAATCACATTGTCAATTTTTGACCTTTTGTTGTACTTCTAAAATAATATATTAAGTGTATAGTAGGAATGAAATAACATTATTTTAACTACTAAGACAAATATGTCTTATTATTAGAGTTTTATTTCAATCATGATCCTGTTTATTTTTTTTGGCCTTTCATTTTTATATTGGGAAAATTCTTGAAATGTCTCCAGGCATTATGAAAACATCAGTTTTTCATTTTCCATCTATTTTTCTGCAACAGTAAGTTCTATAATGTGTGGCAAAAAATGATGTGTTTCAGTTAAAAATTAACCTTTTTTGAGGGGGAAGGAAATAATCATGAGTAAGATCAGGAGCTAAGGATGTAGAAGTTCCAATTGATTGTAGAATAAAACATTATAATTTGAGCAAGAATGAAAACTTTATAGATATTTCTCACATAAATTTATGTGTTTCAGATTTGTTAAAGTTAATAAATCTTTTGGTAGTGTTTGAAAATATTAGAATTAAAGGGAGCTGTGTATTCGAAAATTGAAGATTTTATTATGCAAATACAGGCATACATGCAGGCATTGATTTGAATTACTAGCTCTCTCAGGCTGTATTTTTAAGATTGTGTTAAAATCAAAGTTAGATAAATTCTCCTAGGTGAAGATAGGAAAAGAATATTATAACATGATAAAGAAGATGGGGGAATATCTAGAATACTCAAATTGTAAATTATATAAGTGAAGTCTAAACTTTGGAATTTTCAACTACAAAATAGAGGGTTGCATATGTATTAGCAATATATTAAGTATTTTTCAAGGACTAATCTTTAAAAAAACCCCACCATTTTTTATGAAAGTAATTGTGGCTTATTCACCATCATTGACTTCAGAGGCTAGAAATGTGGAAGAATTTTGTAAAAACTTGAAAAGGCTCTGCAAATTAGTTGAACATTCATGCTGATACTTGATGACTTTAATATAAATGTGAGAAGTAAGAATGATGAAATATAACAGAAAGGATGGATCAAGAATAAAGACCTGATAATGCTCAAAGACTTGCTGAGTTTGCTGAATAGTTTTGCCTCTACATCATGAATCACTTTCTTCCAATAAAGTTTTGTTAGATATTTTGGAAATAATGAATATTGAACAATATCATAAACTGAAATTAAATATAATTATAACTGATTGTTAAAGATATTCTTAATATGGGACTTATACTTGAATTAGCAGCCTATTTATAGTTAGATCACCATCTTGTCAGGAATATTGAAATCCTGACCTATTTAAAAATATTTATTTTTTAATTTACTTTCCTGATCTATTTTTAAAAGTTATTGATAGAGTAAAATGGGAAAATAACTGCAGAGATGAAATTGACACAATTATAATAATTTTATAAAGAAGTAATAAGTATATCCAAAGAATTTACAAAATACCAAAGAATGGTAATGCAGTTGAGAGAGAAATCAATTTAAGAAAGTGTGACAATAAACCCACTTGGGGAAAATAGTACCACAGTCCTTTTGGGATGTAGATAGAAGAAGAGTAAAATGAAGAAAAACTGAAGAAATCTGCAAAGATTTTTAAAACAAATTAATATTATTATTATTGTTTTATTATTATTATTGTTACCAATAAGGATATGAGAGCTGCAACATTTGTACTCTTAACATCATAGCCCAGCAAATGTTTTATAAGAGAATATAACAAAGGTACTACAGATATCAAATATGGGAAAAGCAAATGAATTTCATTTATGTGAAGGAAAATATTGATGAAGATAATATAGACGTTATAGCATCAATTGCTTTAAATAGAAACACATAGGAAGGAGAGAAAATACCAGAAATGAGGGGGGGATCTTAAACATTGTTTATTCCCTCCAAATGTGATAAAATATCAATAATCAGGGCAGCTAGGTGGCACAGTGGATAGAGTACCAGCCCTGGAGTCAGGAGTACCTGAGTTCAAATCTGGCCTCAGACACTTAATAATTACCTAGCTTCATGGCCTTGGGCAAGTCACTTAACCCCATTTGCCTTGCAAACGCCTAAAAAAATATCAATAGTTGCTGCATTATTTGCCTGGTTTTTTTTTTTCAAAAAAATTAAGAGAATCCTCTTCATATGCATGAGGAATATCTTCAGTGAGAACTTTTATAATGAATCAGGCAGTCAATCTTAATAAATATTTATTAAATGCCAACTATGTGCCAGACACTGCTAAATACACAAAGACAAAAGACAATCTCTGATTTTAGGAAGCTCATAATCTTATGTAAGATAATATGTGCATAATTATGTTTAAATAAGCACTGTATCAGACAAATAGGGAGATGCCACTATAATTAGGGAGGATTGGAAAGGATGTCTATATATGATAAATTTTATCTGGAACTTGAAGAAAGCTTACAAACCAAGAGACAAAGATGAGGAGGTAGAACACTGAATGCACAAGGGTGAGGGGATTGGAAGAAGGCAGAGAAATGGACCAGTATCACAAGATGGAGTATCTTATTCAAGAAATAGCATGGAACCTGTGTCACTCAATCATGGAGTACATTAGTAAGAACTGTGAGATCAGAAAGGGTATTTTCATGAATTCTGAATGTCAAACAGAAAAGATTATATTTGATCCTAGGAGTGAGAGACTCATTGAAGTTTGAGTTGGAAAGGAAAAGTTTATGAAATGGTGAAATATCACTTTGATAAGTTAATGAATTCAGAAGAGTAAGAAGCAGATTTGTCAGAGGTAGATTACTAAAGACTTGCAGTAGTCTAGATGTGAGGTGATGAGGGCCTGTATTTGTGTGCTAACTATGCCAGATAAGAGGAACTATATGTAAGAGATGTTATGAAAGTAAAATCAACACACCTTAGCAACTGATTAGATAGAAGGTGATGGTGAGAGGAAGTGAAGAATCAAGAAAGATACCTAAGATATGAATGTGGAGGCCTTCAACAGTATTAGGGGAGTTCAGAAGGCTGAATTGTTTTGAGTAAAGAGAATGAGTTCAGTTTGGGATATGGTAAGTTTAAAATGTCTATAGACCATCCACTTTTAGATGTAAAATATGTATTTGAAAAAGCAGATCACCAGAAAGATTAGGACTGGGGCAGTATACTTGAGAATCACCAGTATAGAAATGATTGTTGAATCCGTGGGAGTTAATGACATCAACAACTGAAATAGTATAAAGCATAATTGAAGAGGACCTAGAACTGTCTGTCTTTAATATACATATAAACACACTTAAAATTTTCAGTGATTCATCATTTTAAACATTAAAAATATATTCCTCAGAATGGTACTTAAAGTCTTCCACAGTCTTCTCATCTTCTAATTTTAGTTCATGTTAACTACAATTCTTGTACTCTCCATTTCAATTAAATTGACCTGGTAATTATTCCCTATATATAACATTCTATCTCCCCTTGTTTGTGCAAGTGGTCCAGGTCCCCCATATTTGTGATACCCTACTCTCTCAGGACTTCTTCATAGAAATCTCTAGCTTCCTTCAAAGCAAAGTTAAAGTGTTAGCTCTTAAGAGAGGGAAGCTTTTTAATTGCTCTTTAACCCCACCCTAGAACCCCCGGTTTTTAGGTCTGCCTCCCCCTTAAAAATTATTTTGTAATATTTTGTATTTACTTACCATTCTAATGTTGTTGCAGCTTACTGTGAATATTGATGTATATATGTATTATATATGATGTATATGTGTATTATATATGATGTATATGTGTATTATATATGTACATATGATATATATATATATTTGTATTATATAGATAATGTTTGCTAAGCTGACTATGATCAGAAGAGTCACATAACTGCCTAAATAGTAAAACCAATTATTGCATACATTGTAACTTCTAGAAGTATCCAATAATTGGTTTTACTTTTTAGGCAGTTATGCGACTCTTCTCATCATAATCAGTTTAGCAAACATTATCTATTCCAAGTGTAAAGCATAAGAGATTTTTGTAAAAATGTCCTTGTGGTCTTAGAGATTGATAAGGGGGAATGGCAATCAGGTCTGACTGACTGTAAATGTAAATCTGATGTAAATCATGTAAATCTGATCAGTAGAAGCAGTCATATATAGGATCAGAGACCCAGAATTCTGAGCTCTTGACCTAGGGTACCCATCTCTGAGCAAATACCTCATGCTTACCCTTGGGATTGACAGACTAGATTGCTGCACTCTTATAATCTGTGAATAATGAGTTAACTGACTTTTGATCTTTGAATGCTTGTGTTCCTTCTGGTACCTCCCTCATGATCTCATCACTATTATCTATGGACAGTTTATCTTTTGTAAAGTCCTTGAAGAAACAGACTTTCTTTTTTATCTTTGAATAATCAGGACCCAGTAGAGTAGCTTGCATAAAGAGTCTATTTAATGAATCTCTGTTGAATTGAGTCATGATACTCTTTTGTATTATAGTTATGTTTTGCATATGTCTGTCTCATTTATTTAGCTTCTATTTAGTTACTAATTAGTAACTTCAGTGGCTATCTAGTTCAGCCTGGTGAGGAGGAACTTATTGCCTACTAAAATAGATGATTCAACCTTAGGACAATTGTTGATTCAATGTGACTATTCTCTCATTGTTTCTGCAAAGTGTATCATTTGCTTGTCCTTTGGATCAACTTGCTATCCTTATTATTCCCCAGATAGTTGCATCCTGGGCACCACTCTCATTTATTTGTTTTCGCCTTATTTTAGAATATAATATCCTTGAGTATGGGAATCATCTCACTTTTACATTGCTTTTTTTATAGGCAATGGTTAACATAGCACCTGGCATATTATAAGCATTTATTCATTTTTTTTCATTAAATCATAATAGGGTTTATAAATTTTGTTGAATGGATTTTTTTAAACTTATGATGTCAGAAATACATTTTAAGGTTTTCTAGACCCAAATTCTCACACTATTACTGGCTAGTTTTTCAAAGGTAAAAGAAAAGTATCTGGGACAGGTTTTATGATTTTTTGACATATGAATATCATTTGTGTGATCAATCAATAAGTATTTATTCATCACCTACCATGTATCAGGCAATGGGCTATGCAGCCAGACTACAAAGATAAAATCAAAAGAATAATATAAAAATTTAGTAGGTGGTGATAATTATCATCATGAAAATGGTAAGTTTAATACTTGTCCTCAAGCTGGAAAATTCATACAAACAGATTTGCTCTTGAGATTCCTGGCACTTCTGATTTTCTTCCTGGCCAAAAATACTACATAAGGAAAAAAAAAGATCTTTTCATACTTGAATCTGGTATTTGTGATTTGGATCTTGGCCAGAACAAGAAGTGAGAGGAGACATAGGTATCTAAGTAGTTGAGGAATTTCTTTTTAAATGGTTTCTAAGAAAATTTGGGGAGTGTATGAATCTTTTATATTGTACAATATTTCTTTTAAAAATAACAATGACAGAAAGATTCCAAAAGAATAAAACTCACTAGTGACTTCTCTATATATTTGATTATGTTTGAGCCAAATTTACTCTTTCAAGGTAAAAGGAGCATTTCTCAGAGGGTTCTAGTAAGTTGGCAGAGATACAAGCATAAGTGTTTTAGCCAAGATTGGGAAGATTTACAGATAGTCCATGTAATCACGCACACTGTAGGGAGTCAAGATGAACTTTAAGGTTTTCCCTCATAACTTTCAAAAGTGTACCTCTTAAAAGTTATATTTGCCAAAAGTTTCAGATTTAAAATGAATGAAGAGTAAGAAGAACAAGATGAAGGGAAAAGAAGAGATTAAAAGAAGAATTTATCATTTGTGAAATAATCTCTAAAACACATCAGATTTCTCCTATTCTTCACCTTTTATTATTCTGAACTATTTATTATGGTATTATTTTTATATATACTGAAATATTAATGATGTATAATGATATAGTGAAATGAGTTTGTACTTGGAGTCAGAAGTTATGTATTTGAATGACAATTTTGCTATTTAAAAGCTATGTAACTTTAGGAAAGATGTTATATTTCTTTTCCAATTTCCTCATCTTAAAAAAGAAGAGACTTAAGGTAGATAATCCCTTTTAGCTCTAAAATTCTGTAATTTTTCTAGACCTATTTGATGTGATATCCTATCTCTAGAATAGTTCAGTCAAATTCAAAATAATAGGCAAGAAATATTCCTTATTTTGGGATTAGAATAGTTGGGATACAGAATTAGATGTCACTTTTTTTCTTTCTAAGAGAGACCACTGTATGCTCGAATCAGTCCCTAGATTGCTATAATAGATTACTCTAGGATTATAGAATTTAGAGCCTGAAGGGATCATTTTGGTTCCATTCTCGTTTTTACAAATGACAAAACCAAGACCTAAAAGTTTCTTTAAAAACCATCCTTGCCCTAACATGGCTTCTGTTGCAGTAAAGAAATAAGGATAACACTATCCATCTCTTGAAGTCTTGCAGACTCTCCCAATGAGGAATCTGAAGGTTAATAGTTTAAAGGAAGTTTGTTTACAGACCATTAGAAACAATTATCACCTTATGAGCAGCATGCACAGGGCTGCTCAGTAATTGGAAAGACAACTAAAGAGGCAGTTTAGAAAAGACCTTCATTTTAGCAAGCAACAATTTAAGGAAGATACCTCTCCTGGGAAGTAATGGAATCTCACTAATTTTGAGACACTAAAAAATGGACTGGAAACAGGACTAGAAATGATGCCATAGGGAACAATATTGAATTGGCAAGTAGATAGACTAGAAAATAAAGCAAGGCTTTTCCAATTCTAATTAGCATAATCCCAAGAGTAAAATGTCAATTTAATATGAATTGTCTGATAATTTTAGAATTGGGTTTATAAAGAATTGACTACAAGGATTAAGACTCAAAAGTGAATAGAAATGGCATCAGAAACATTAGCTATTAATCCTTCAAGTTTGATCTGAAACCAAGAGAGTTTTTTTAAAGAATCACATTTATCTTGTGCTTAATGTGTACAGCTTTTACTGAAGTTCTAATACCAATATCTTTTCTTGATGAGGATGTAACCTCAAGTTCTTCAAGCCTGTACTTGTGGAGAGAATTGTCCTTAAAATTGGATTGGCATATCCAAGGACCAGTTTTTCTATATTTCTAGAGACCTTGTCTACAGGATGAAGGCTTTTTAAATCATGTATTGTGGAAGAAGTACCCATTACCACAATTATATACTTGATTATTAAACTATTATCAATATGAAATTATATGATTATATAAATTATATGGTTGTAAAGTGCTTTCAGTTTGCTAGAAGAGTTGATTCTTAGAGCTGGAAGGACTCTCAGAGCCATCTAATCCAAACCTTATGTATATTATAGAAAATATAATTGTAACCCCCCTCATTATGATACTAAACCTCATTTTAAGCCTAGGGACTTGACTTTAAGAATTTTATTTTATACAAATTGATTATGAATTACATCACAATTGCTCTGTGCTCCCAGTTAGGAAAATGCCTAATAACATTTAGATAGAGATTAATCTCTCTACCGAAATTTAAATTTACATTTAATTTCAATTAACCCTGGCCTCTTTTTTGGAAGAGTCAAAATCAAATTTACTGGAAATTTGTGGATAATGAAACAGTAGATGATATTATTGTATCTGTTGATACAAAGGTGCAATAAGGGGAAGTTGTGGAAAGACTGACTGCATTTCTCTCCATACTAGAGAAAATTTATACACTGATGGCAACTTGAGCCAAAAAAAATTGTGAATATCACAGAGAAAACTTTGGTTGCCAAAATACTATTACTTAAGATGAAATTTTATTAAAGAGTGCTAGAAATAATAATAGAAAGAAGAAAAACTCCCACTAATGTATTTTAGAACCACACATATTTAGATGAATGAAGATATAATTAAATGTAAATTTTCTATCCTGTCCTACCTATAATTGGTTACAGTAGTTAAGAAGCCTATAATCCTCCAGGGCTGCAAGTTAAACTCATGGCTTGTGGGAGAGATTTATTTTCCAAGACTTCCAAGTCAATTTGAATGAAACAACCAATCCCAGAATAGGAACTATAGCTATACTAAGCCATGAATAAAAGAGTAATTATCAACCAAAGTTCAAGGGTGACTTGTTTGTGAATTTACACTATAGTACCTGGTTGGAAAAAAAACATCCAAAAAAGGTAGAATTAAGAGGTTAGTCTGAGGTCAATAAATAAGATAAATTTTCAATGGGACAAAGTCCAAATCAGAGTCAGACTGGAAGAAACTGGTCACTATAATTGTTGCTATTAGGGTCAAGACTTTTGAAATATTAAGAATCTGGATATAATTCACTTTGTTTCTAAATGTATACAACCCTTTTAAGTAAGGATCATGAAAGTAGTTCCACAGCTCTGCCATTACATGAATTTATTTAGGATTCAAAGCATAAGTGGAATCCATTGACTGGTCTAATCAGATTTAGATTGCCATCCCTAATGCTCTACTGTAGTTAGGGCCCCCAGGAAACTTAGTTTACATGAGAGGGGAAAAACATCATTTTAATGCCAATTAGTGTTTTCCTGATTTTAAAATATAGAAATTCATTTTAGCAATCTCTGAAAATCATCTCTCTCAAAGGCACACAATCTACCTTGACTACTATAATTTTAAAATCATTTTTTATTAGCATAAGCAAAAATCTACCACCATGGACACCTTTAAAGATAAAGAGAATTTTTATTCAAAACTCTTTTTCTGGTAGCGCTCTTCCTATATAATCATTTCTATACTTGCTATTTATTCCAGGACTAGATAATGTACGTTACTTTATCATGACAATTAGCATTGCTGTGCCACATATTATTTAAAATTCACTGAAATGGTTTACCTACCTTGCACTATATTGCCTTGCAATTTTGGATGAAAATTTTGCTTTCAGGAAGAGCCTCTAACATTTCACAGTAGGTTAGTTTTTTCATGCAACTATTGGTTTTCTCATTGAATTTATAGATTTTCCTTCAGTTTTCAAAGATGTCTTAGACATTTACACTTTGGTTGATGCAAATCTCACATTTCACATCTAGTCTTTCTTTTCTAACATAAATGCAAAAAGACTTTAGTTACCAATTGACCTTTTTTTTGTTTTGTTTTGATTTTAGATTTTTTGCAAGGCAGTGGGGTTAAGTGGCTTGCCCAAGGCCATACAGCTAGGTAATTCTTAAATGTCTGAAGCTGTATTGGAACTCAGGTACTCCTGACTCCAGGGCCTGTGCTCTATCCACTACACCACCTAGCAGCCCCTCAATTGAACTTTTAATGAGAAAAATCTATCGTCAAATTCTAGAGAATATTCTTTACACCTTTCCTTTGAAATTCATATTTGTCTTCTTAAGAGTATCTTTAAGGAATACTAGTTATGGTATTTGGCTTGGGTTAAGCATTTAATCGTCCTTTACTACAAATCAATCAATCATCACCAACAAATTGAAAATTTTTTTCAAATCCACTATGTTTTAGAGAAAATGCTTTATTTTTTATTACTGTGTGCCTGACTAGGGCTAGTGTAGTACCCCAACATAGTTTGCACAAATAATAGGAGCTGGGTTAGAGAATTTCCTCTTGATCTGGCTTACCTTCTTCCCCTCTCTATCATTCATTTCTCTTGTTTGTGCTATTTTATAATTTAAAATGAGTCAATTAAATTATTTTAATTAATTACATGTATCTTCCTCCCTCTCTGACTTCTATCCTGCCCCCCACACACACACATACACTCTACACTAGAATTAAAAAAAGAAAAAGAAACTTGTTAACTTGTAATAAAAATGCATAATAAAACAAAACAACTTCCCAAAAACATAACTCATATTCTGCATATTGGGTCTATCTCAATTTCTTCTCAGTGAAGAAGTGGGTAAAACTTGTCATCATTGTTTATGATTGGCCATTGTCTTGATCATAGTTGCTCATTTTCCTCTGTTTGGATTTTTTTAGCTGTTGCCAGTATCAATCTCCTTTGGGTTCCCAGGTAAAAGGTGGGTAAAAAAAGGTGGGGAAAATATTTTTTTATAAAAGAAAGATTTTATTTATTTTGAATTTGACAATTTCCCCCTAATCTTGCTTCCCTCCTGTCACCCCCTCCCCACAGAAGGCAGTCTGATAGTCTTTACATTGTTTCCATGGTATATATAGATCTAAGTTGAATGTGATGAGAGAGAAATCATATCCTTAAGGAAGGAAATTGAAGAATAAGAGATAGCAAAATTACATAATAAGATAACTTTTTTTTAAAAAAATTAAAGGCAATAGTCTTTAGTCTTTGTTCAAACTCCACAATTCTTTCTCTGGATATAGATGTTATTTTCCATCGCAGATACCCTAAAACTGTCCCAATTGTTGCACTGATGGAATGAGCAAGTCCATTAAGATTGACTATCACCCTCATGTTAGGGTGTACAATGTTCTTCTGGTTCTACTCATCTCACTCAGCATCATTTCATGCAAATCCTTCCAGGCTTCTCTGAAATCCCATCCATCCTGGTCTCTAATAGAACAAAAGTGTTCTATCACATACATATACCACAGTTTATTAAGCCATTCCCCAATTGAAGAACATTCACTTAATTTCAAATAAGAAGGTGGGAAAATAATTGAGCATCTTGCTCTGTTCCTACATTCCACATATCCTTTCTGCCTTTTGCTCTTACTTGTGTTCTGGGAACAATATTCAAATTAATATTCCTCCTACTAGAAAGATCTGATTATGTTCTGCCTTCAGAGTCCTCAGTGATTACCAAAAGTCAAGCTCCCTTCCCTGCTCATGATTTCTTCATATGAATTACAGTCCACACATCCCAATTAGAATATAAGTTCTTTGAAAGCAAAAACAATTTCACTTTTTTTTATTTGCATCTATACTACCTAATATTGTCCCTGGGACTTAGGAGATATTGAATATATGTTAGTTATCCAATACATGGCTTCAGGTCTGGTCCAATTAGCCTTTGAGTTCAAATAATCAGTCCTTTAATAAAAACATATTCAAATACCTAGACCTTCAAACAGTTCCCAAGGCAGTTTCAAAAGCACTGCACAGTGAAATTAGAAGCAACGAAAAATCCCTGACAAGAAGATTAAAAGCAGTGAGCAAAAGAAATCTCCTCCAAAGTCTTAAAAAGTGTTTTTCTATTTTGTCTTGGACAAAAGGCCCCCAGCCAGCTCCAAATGAATCCATTCATCTGGGGGCAGAGTTACTTGCAACAATCCTGATTGGTGTAGTAGGATTTGAGTGGGGCAGAGATATTTATTTCAGGCCTTCCCAAGTTCTACTTACTGATTGCTTGATTAAAGAAATGTCTCCCCCTGAGAGGATATATAACTAGATGATGCAAGGTCTAAATAAGGAAAATATTTTATAAGACTTAAGTTTTTATACTGGCCAAGAGGTATCTTAACAGAATTCTGTTTGCTACAAACCTCTGCCTTCAGTCACTACTTTTACCACACCCTTCCTTTATATCAGTTAATAGCCTAGATGATGTTTTGTTTTTTTGATCCTAATTTCAGTGCTTTGTATACAGATAGATATTACTTATCACTTGCTGTGCTTTTGACAGTTTTTTTCAGTCAGAAAGGTTTGGTTGAGAAAGAGATGATCCAATGAAAGACAAAAGAAAGCTGGCCATGTTCTTCACTTAGTGTTTTATTCAGTTTTTGTACCATCTCTTTAACTTTTTAACTTTAACTCTTTTAAGTGCCTTTGTTCCTTTCTTAAAAATTCAGTAGAACATTGGAGACAATGTTCTGTTCTATCTTCTAGCAGATAGAAAATTTCAGAATTCCTTCACTGAAGCCCCTAGGTTTCTGCTGTGACTTGATGGACTTACCAGCTGGTGGCTTATAAATTAGTCTGTATTGTGAAGGAAAGGACAGGTAAAACTCAAAGCCTAACATGCATGCATATGTGAGGCTAGTCAAGGCTATGCCAACTTTACCATTTGATTATCTCTATCTATCTCTACATATCTATCATCCATCTATTATCTCTCTCCATCTACTGCTGTTTTTAGAGGGTCCAACAAATTATTATTGTCTTCAAATACAGAAAATGCACAAGGTGTTCTTTGTAGGGGCCTATTCACTATCAGAAAAATATGATTGCATTTACTTGAAACTAAAATTAAAATAAAAATCCTCATAAAAAGAACCCATATGCATAAATTGAGTTGTAAACCATGAATGACATCAATTCTCCCAAGCATAAAAATAAACTTCCAAGACTTTGCTCTGAGTGATGTTATCATCATTTCTCAGTTTCTACTTATTGGTGAGTCACTAGCCCTTCTTTTCAATTCTGTTTCTGTTACCGACTTGGATAAAGTTCAGAGGAGGTCGTTGAAATATTAAAAAAAGTCTTGCAAAGAACAATTAAAAGCAAAAAGGTTCTTCTAAAAATTTAAAGACTGAATGGACATGTAAATATTTTTAGAATAAAATTATCCTACTGACAATAATACTGTATCTATATATAAGCAGAAGAAATGCACATTGTCTTTCTGATGAGGAATTTATTAGACTTTGAAGAAAATAATATGCATATTGGCATGACTTCTTTTTATTCCAGATAACTGTATGTAAGAGAACTGTATAAGTTTAATCATAAGCATATCTGGCATATAGTAGGGATAAGTATTATTATAGTGAATTTGATGGACCAAAACTTTAGTTTAAGACATGACCCTACTACCTCTGTCCATAGACAAATCACTGACAACAATATTGGTACAATAAGACCAGTTGGTTCAATATAACTTTTTAAGGTTTCCATAAAGAAAATGGTTTGTAAGCTTTAAACTACTAAGTAAATAAAACATATTAGAATTTTCATTACACTCTTAGTGTGGAGATGACATCTTTTATTGAAGATAGAAATATGTAATATTTGTCATAAATTATGTGTTGTCTTAGGACCACAGCTTTTCAGTTCTCATCCTTCTTGACCTTTCTAAAACACTTGACACTGTTGATCACTTCCTGAATAAGTTCACCTCCCTGAGTTTTGGTGATACTGTCATCTGATTCTCCTCCAATTTTTAACATGTTTTAAAAATTATCTTTTACTGGGTCATCTTTAATATATATACATCACCTAATAATCTGTTCCAGCAATTTATTTTGGGACTTATTCTTTGTTCTATGCCCTCTAAATCTGGACTAATCCTAAATTACTCCAGTTCTCTTAGGGTTAATATTCATTATTGGAATGAAATGGACAATTATAGTACTTCAGCAGTTAATAAAAAGAATTTTACTCAGCCGTAGCAGGAAATATTCATCAAGGTTAGATAACAAATGAAGCTCCCTTGCCTGAGTTGCCAGTGAAAGTTATGAAATTGAAATTGAAAGAAATATTATATGATCATATAAATAACTATTAATCTATATAAATTTTTCCTTATTTCTCTATACCATAGATGAGGAATGTTATTTTGTCTGATGCTACTTTCACAATGGGACCAGAAATTCAATAAATCTAAGAGCTTTTTAAGAGTGAATTAATTAAATGTTTGACCAAATATATCAGGTAAATGATGTTACAAAATTTCAAATGTCCTTTGACAGAAAAAAGGTTCTCCACTCCTACTTAATACTTTTAATATTAGTGGTCTGAGCACGTATTAAAGGGGAAAAAGAAATAAGCATTTATAAAATGCTGATTATATGCCTTTGTGCTAAGTGCTTTACAAATATCATCTTACTTGATCCTAACAACAATCTTGTAAGATAGATTTCATTATTATCCCCCATTTACAACTGAGGAAAAATGGAGGCAGACAGAGGTAAAATGACTTTCCTAGGGTCATAAAGATAAGTATCTGAGGATGAATTTGAACTGAAGACATCCTAACTCTAGGCCAAGTACTTATATGCTTCACTAGAGAGCTGCATGTGTATCATTGTATTTAAAAGAAAATCCTTAGGACAGACAATACCTTCATTTTTACAATTGAATTTAAAATGTAGAAAATATGACATCCTCCCATTTTATTTGTTAGCTCTTTCTTTTCCTTTTATTTTTAAAGCACTTAACAAGTAGAACAAAGAGAAGCCTTAGAGACTTTACCAGCAAAACATATTCCCCATAAATGTTACAATATCATATAAAATTCCTTCATCTTTTCAATCACTTTGCTACCATTCTCAGATTCATGGTCTTCAAATTATTTAAAGCACCATGAAAAATGTAAATGAATAAAGATTCATACACACACACACACACAGTGAGTTTCATCAACCGATGGATTATACAGCATTCACTCTATGTACTTTTGTAATATTGTAGACCTTGTCTTCCTCTGCAAAAAGATAGCTTCATAGATGCTCCCTGAAAGTAGATGAAAAATGACAATTGTCTAGATTATAACATATAGCTCAATGGGAAGCCCATTGAGCTAGTTCATTCATGCCAAAATCTCTTTTTAATAATAATAACTAATGAAATTCATCTGTGCATGAAAAATGAAACACCTTAATATCAGAAGAAAAATTTATGTGGACTGTAGTATTTTACCAAGTTAAAGGAATGGCATAAAAGATATTATCCTCAAGAGTAAGGAAGCATGAAAAAGAAATGGACTGGTCCTATTGTGAGAGTCAGACATAACAGAAGAACTGAGGGCTGAGTTAGTGTAAAAAAAATGTTAAATGATTCTGACAAAAGCTACTTGCATTTGGAATAGCTCATTTCAAATGTTTTGTCAAAGGAAATGTACAAGAAATCTTTAAATAGGGAAGCGTGAATGAGATGTAATCTCCACAAATGCATGGTTATGCCCACACCAATGAAATCTCAAATATTTTGGAGTATATACTATTACTATATTTATGTTGCTGCAAAATATTTAAAATAAAAAGTAGACATGCTAATGTTTAGGATGATTAAAAGAAGGAAGATGACAAATTGTGATCCCTTCTAGCTCTGTGAACCAAAATATCTAGATCTTATTTGAGTCACTATTTAAAACATCATATCATTGGAGGACTTCTGGCCAAGATGGTGGAGAGGAGACAGGTACTGTGCTAAGGTTTCCTAGTCTTCCCTCATATATGATATGAAACCAACCTATTAACAGAAATTTGATTGACAAAACCCAGAAAAAGAAGCTAGAGGAAGAACATCTACCTCAAGGTCTGTCTCTAGGGATCATGGGTGAGCCAGGGGCAGAGAGCCAGCGGGAGCAGGATAAGAGCTGGACTAACCTAAGATCAACAGCAGAGGCATTGATTGTGGGAACCACAGTCTGAAAGCCAACTAGGTTGCAGAGACTTTGGCTATGGGATAAGAGATCTGGGGTGCTCCAGCAAGGCTAGAGGGTGAATACTGGTGCAGAGAGTGGCAGAATATGACTGGACATCGATAGGTGGGGCTCCACTACTCTGGAGGACCCTGAACTCCATACTTTCCTTTCAGCAGAGTCTTCTTCCAAGAACAAACACAGTAACAGCGACCTTCCCCCAGGCTCAGGCATGAACAGCAGAGTTCTCTAAGTTGAATAGAGAGATTAACTACCCTCCCCAGGTCCCAACCCACATTGTTCAAGAATGAAAGTACACAGCAGTGTCACCCACCCTCTCCAGGCCTAGGTAAAGGGCCTCAAATCAAGGTCACAGACACTCCAGATAAAGCAACTAGCATCTCCTACTGGCTGGCCAACTGGGAGATACTAAGCCAAGTGAGCAAAGCCTATAACACCCCCTTCTAGCCAGGCCAACCTGGTGTTACTAAACCCAGTGAACAAAGCTTCTAGGGATCTCAACACCAAATATTTGTGGACCAGCCCCTCCCGCAACACAAGATATTAGGAAAATGAAGAAAGACCAGCAGAAACCATGGAAAACTACCTAGAAGTTAAGGACCCTAATTCAGAGAGACCTAGATCTTCTGAGGTGAATATTATTTGACCTCCAGCCCAGAAAGACTTCCTTGAAGAAATCAGGAAGGATTTTAAAAATCAGTTGGAAAATTTGAGAAAAATAAACTGAAGAGAAAATTAATACTTTGCATCAAGACAACAAAACCTTGGAAAATACAATTGGACAAATGCAAAAAGAAAATAATTCTCTCAAAACCTCAAATTGGCAAATGGAAAACTTTTAAAAATAGAATTGATGAATTGGAAAAGGAGTTGCAAAAGGTAAATGAACAAAATTCTTCTCTAAAAAAAGAATAGAGTGTCTGGAAAATAATGACTTCATGAGACAACAATAATCTATTAAACAAAACCAGAAAAAACCCAAAATACCTCATCTGCAAAAGCACTTGAGAATAGATCTAGAAGAGATAACTTAAGAATCATTGGGCTCCATGAAAATATTGAAGAGACAATAATCCTGGGCTCAATATTAAAGGATTTAGTGATGGAAAAATTCCCTGACATCATGGAACCAGAGGGAAAAATAGTTTTTGAAAGAATACTTTGGTCCCTTCTGGAAAGAGATCTCAAAATGAAAACACCAAGGAATATTGTGGCCAAATTCCAGAACTATCAAATAAAAGAGAAAATCCTGCAAGCAGCCAGAAAGAAAAAAAAATTAGATACCAAGGAACCACAGGAAGGCTCATATAGGACCTGACTGCATCAACATTAAGGGATCAAAGGGCCTGGAATGAGATATTCTGAAGAGCAAGAGAGTTTGGAATGCAGCCAAGAATTCACTATCCTGAAAAACTAAGCCTTCTCTACCAGGGATTGGACATTAGAAAATTTGAACTTCAAACAGGAGACTAAAGAGACATATGGAAAGGTAAACAAAAAGGGTAAAGAAAAAATACTGCTGTCCAATAAGATGAAACTGGCTATATCCTCACCTGGGAGAAATACTGTCATAACTCTCTAGAATTGCACATCTATTGGAAAGAATATACTTAACCAGAAATAACGGACACTCATGACTTACTGTGACTATAGAATCATTTAAAAACAATATCTCCCTATAAAGGGGAACAGTAAAGAGATGGGAGGATGGTAGAGATTGAAGGGGATAAATCACATTACATAAAGAGATACAAAGGTCTTATTGCAACAGAGGGGAAGAAGGGAGGAGGTGAGAAGTGACTGAATCTTATTCTCATCAGATTTGGCTTCAAGTTAACAAACACACACTCGGTTAATTTGAGAAAGTTAACTTACCTTTCAAGTATTAAAAGGTGAAAGGGGGGGAGAGGAAAAGAAGAAGGAGCAAAGGGAAAAGGGAAAGAAAGAGGGAGGAGTATGGATATAAGGGAGCAAACACCCTGAAGGTGGTAGTATTCAAAAAAATATTGGGGAATATAGATAATGTAAATAAAGGAGAAAATACAAACAGAGGGAAGATAGCATGGAGGGCAATAATGAATTAGTAATTATAACTTTGAATGTGAATGGAATGAACACTCCCTTAAAATGTAAGCAAGGGCTGGCTAGGTGGCACAGTGGATAAAGTACCGGCCCTGGGGTCAGGAGTACCTGAGTTCAAATCCAGCCTCAGACACTTAATAATTACCTAGCCATGTGGCCTTGGGCAAGCCACTTAACCCATTTTGCCTTGCAAAAAAAATCTAAAATAAAAATAAAATGTAAGCAAATAGCAGAGTGTATTACAAACCAGAATCCTACAATATGCTGCTTACAAGAAACTCATTTGAAACAGAGAGATACATATAGAGTAAAGATAAAAGATTGGAGCAAAATATATTTTGTTTCAACTGAAGTAAAAAAAAAGCTGTTGTAGCAATGCTTATCTCAGACAAAGCAACTTTAAAAAATGATTTCATTAAAAGAGATAAGGAAGGAAACTATATCCTACAAAAAGATAAAATAGGCAATGAAGCAATACTAAATATATATGGCAAGTGGTATAGCATCCAGATTCTTAGAGGAGAAGTTAGACAGCTAAACTCTACTGGTGGGAGACCTCAAACTCCCACTCTCAGATTTAGAAAACTCTAAATATAAAATAAACAAGAAGTAAGTTAAGGAGTTAAATATATAGTCAGAAACCCTACGCTTGATAGACCTTTGGAGAAAATTGAATGGGGATAGAAAGGAATATACCTTTTTTCTGCAGTACATGGCATTTACATAAAAATTGAACATGTACTCAGGCATAAAAACCTAATAATCAAATTTAGAAAGGCAGAAATTGTGAATACATCCTTCTCAGATCATAATGCAATAAAAATCAAATGCAATAATAGGCCCAGGAGAGATAGACATAAAACTAACTGGAAACTAACTAACTTAATTTAAAGAATGAATTAATCAAAAAACAAATTTTAGAAAGAATGATTTCATCCTTAGATAATGACAATAACAAGACAACAGGGCAAAACTTATGGGATACAGTCAGAGCAATTGTCAGGGGATGTATTATATCTTTAAATGCTTACCTGAATAAATTACAGAAAGAGGAAATCAACAAACTAAACGTGCAAGTAAAAAAATTAGAGAAAGAACAAATTAAAAACCTCCCAATTAATATCAAATTAGAAATTCTAAAAATTAAAGAGAAATTAGTAAAGTTGAATGCAAGAAAACTCTTGAACTGATTAAATAAAACCAAGAGTTGGTTTTATGAAAAAAAATAAAATTGACTATCCTCTGATTAATCTGATTAAAAAGAAGAAGATAAACAAAAAAAGAAAGAAGATAATCAAATTTCTTGTTTTGGAAATGAAAAAAGGTGAACTCACCACCAAAGAGTAGGAAATTAAAATAATAATTAGGACTTTTTGCTCTACTGTATGCCAATAAATTTAACAATCTAAGTGAAATGGATGAATATTTGCAAGAATATAAGTTGCCCACATTAAATGAAGAGGAAATTAAATACTGAAATAACTCTGTCTCAGAAAAAGAAATTCATCAATCAATTATTGAACTTCCAAAGAAAAAATCTCTAGGGCCAGATGGAATTCTATCAAACATTTAAGGAACAATTGGTTCCAATTCTATAAAAACTTTTTGCAAAAATGGGTGAAGATGGAAATCTGCCTAATTCTTTCTATGACACCAATATGGTGCTGATACCTCAACCAGGAAGAGTCAAAACAAAGAAAGAAAATTATAGACCTATTTCCCTGATGAATATAAATGCAAAAATCTTAAACAAAATCTTTGCAAAATGATTACAACTTATCACTATGATAATATATTATGATTAAGTCAGATTTATCCCAGGAATGCAGGTTTGGTTCAGTATTAGTAAAACTTGAATATAATTAATTATATCAATTACAAACCTATTAGAAATCATATGATTATATCAATAGATGCTGAAAAAGGTTTTGACAAAATATAGCACCAGTTCTTACTAAAAACACTGGAGAGTGTAGGCATAAATGGATTGTTCCTTAGAATAGTAAGTACTATCAATCTGAAATGATCAACAATCATTATATACTTTTGGGATATGGTAGAAGCATTCCCAATATGATCAGGGATGAAATAAGGATGCCCATTATCACCACTATTATTCAATATTGTATTAGAAGTGGTAGCTTCAGCAATAAAAGAAGAAAGATTGAAGGCATTAGAATTGGGAAGGAATAGGCAAAATTCTCACTCTTTATAGATGACATGATGGTATACATAGAGAATCCCCAAAAATCATCAAAAAAATAATAGAAACAATTAGCAAATTTTAGCAAAGTTGTAGGATACAAAGTATCCTCAAAATTTCTATATATGACTAGCAAGATACAGCAGAAAGAGCTAGAAAGAGAAATCCCATTCAAAGTAACTTCAGACAATATAAAATACTTGGGAGTCCACCCTCCAAGGCAGACTCAGAAACCCTATGAAAACAACTACAAAAAACTTCTCACACAAATAAAATCAGATTTAAAAACCTGGGCAAATATCAACTACTCATGGATAGGTCAAGCTAATATAATAAAATGACACTGCTGCCCAAGTGCCCTACCAATCAAAATTCCAAAAAAACTACTTTTATTGAGTTATAAAAAATTGTAAGTAAATTCATATGGAGAAATAAAATCAAGAATTTCTATGATTCAATGATAAAAGTGCAAAAGGTGGCTTAACCTATATTATAAAACATCAGTTATCAAAACTGTCTGGTATTGGCTAAGAAATAGAGTGGTGGATCAATGGAATAGACTAGGGTGTAAAAGAGATAGCAGAAATTTATTATAGTAATCTGCTTTTTGATAAGGTCAAAGAGTCCAGCTTTGGGTATAAAAGCTCTCTTTTTGATAAAAACTTTTGATAAAATTGGATGATAATATGGTAGAAACTTGGATTAGACCAACACCTCAGACATTATACCAATATGAGATCAAAATGGAAACAGGTTTAAGACATAAAAGAAAATACTATATGCAAACTAGTAGATCAAGGAATAGTCTAGCTGTTAAATGTATAGAAAGGGAAGGAATTTATGACCAAGGAAGTGATGGAGAACATCATTAAAAATAACCTAGATCATTTCGGTTACATTAAATTTTTTTAGGTTTTTTTGGCAAGGCAAACAGGGTTAAGTGGCTTGCCCAAGGCTGCACAGCTAAGTCATTATTACATGTCTGAGACCGGGTTTGAACCCAGGTGCTCCTGACTCCAGGGCCGGTGCTTTATCCACTACGCCACCTAGCCACCCCCGGTTACATTAAATTAAAAAACTTTTGCACAGATAAAACTGCTCTAAACAAGATCATAAGAAATGTAGTAATTGGGAACCAATTTTTACTACTGGTATTTTTGACAAATGGCTCATTTCTAAAATATATAGAGAACTGAGTCAAATTTATTAAGAAACAAGTCATTCCCCAATTGACAAATAGTCCAAGGATATGCAGAGACAATTTACAGATCAGGAAATCAGAGTGATCTATAGTCATTTCAAATATGGCTCTAAATAATTACTTATTAGTGAAATGCAAATTAAAGCATCACTGAGGTACCACCTCACACCTCTCAGACTGGCCACTATCACCAGAAAAGACAATGATCAATGTTGGAAAGGATGTGGGAAATCTGGGACACTAATATACTGTTGGTGGAGCTATGAACTCATCCAACCTTTCTGGAGAGCAATTTAGAATTACACCCAAAGGGCAATAAAAATGTGTTTACCCTCTGATCCATCAATACCACTACTGAGTCTTTACCAAAAAGAGATCATGGGAAAGGGTAAAAATATCACTTTTTACAAAAATATTCATAGCATCTCTGTTTGTGATGGCAAAGAATTAGAAATTGAGTGAATGTCAATCAACTGGGGAATGCATGAACAAATTGTGGTATATGTACATTATGAAACATCATTGTTCTATTAGAAACCAGGAGAGGTGGGAATTCAGAGAAGCCTGGAAGGATTTGCATGAACTGATGCTGAGCGGAATGATCAGAACCAGAAGAACATTGTACACCCTAACAGCAACATGGGGTTGATTATCAATCTTTTTTTTTAGGGTTTTACAAGGCAAATGGGGTTAAGTGGCTTGTCCAAGGCCACACAGCTAGGTAATTCTTAAGTGTCTGAGGCTGGATTTGAACTCTGGTACACCTGACTCCAGGGCTGGTGCTCTATCCACTGTGCCACCTAGCCACCTTTGATTTTCTATCTTAAGGGCTTTCTCATTCCATCAGTGCAACAATCAGAAAATTTTGGACTATCTGTGATGGAGAATACCATGTGTATCCAAAGAAAGAATTGTGGAGTTTGAACAAAGATCAAAGACTATTACCTTTAATTAAAAAAAAACATTATTCTATTATGCAATTTTGCTTTTACATTTTTTTCCCTTAAGAATATGTTTCTTGGGGGCTGCTAGGTGGCGCAGTGGATAAAGCACTGGTCCTGGAGTAAGGAGTACCTGGGTTCAAGTCCGGCCTCAGACACTTAATAATTACCTAGCTGTGTGGCCTTGGGCAAGCCACTTAACCCCGTTGCCTTGCAACAAAAAATAACTAAAAAAAAAAGAATATATTTTCTCTCTCAACACATTCAGCTTAGATCAGTGAATAGCATGGAAACAATGTAAGGTAACAGACTGTCTTCTGTGGAGACTGGGGGGGAGGAAGCAAGAGTAGGGGAAAAATTGTAAAATTCAAAAATAAATAAATTTTTTAAAAAAGAAATAATGAGCAGATAGATTTCAGAAAAACCTGGAAAGATTTGCATTAACTTAATGCTGAGTAGAAAGAGCAGACTCATTAATTCTTTGTACACAGTAATAACTATATTGTTCAATAATCTTCTATGACAAAGAATTCATCTTAGTGGTAAATTGGTCTATTACAATTCCAAGACTTGTAATTGAAAATTCTGTCCACATCCAGAGAAAGAACTATGGAGTTTGAATGCAGATAGATGCATATCATTTTCACTTTTTTTCTCCTTTTTCTCTTTTTTTTTTTTTTGGCTTCTTCTTTCACAATGTAGAAATGGTAAATATTTTTGTATATGTATAACCTCATGAGTTTCTTGCTGTTTTGGAAAAGGGTAGGGGAGAAAGGGAGGCAGAAAATTTGGAACTCAAATACTTGGAACTCAAAATTTGGAACTCATAAAATTAAATGTTGGAAATTATCTTTACATGTAATTGGTAAAAGAATAGAGTATTATTAAATGGGAAAAGAGATCATATTGTTGAAGTAGGTATTTCTTTCTGCTTTCATGATCCTGTTATTGTGATATTTACTCACTGAAGAATTAAAATGACTATAATTTGAAATGATCACAGTTTACAATTTATTGGTTGATTACTCCTCAGTCCATATTATTTACCTAATTAAAGAAGCTTTGTCAGATTTTTTATGACATATGAAATGCATTTTGTCCTTTTCCAGAACTGGGAAAGAGTACTACTTTTAAAATGTGAATGACAAATTTATGTTGAATTGGGTTTCATGAAAATGAGAAACAATCATATTTTTCCTGGTGCATTTTGCATATTAATTTATATCAACTTGAAAGTGTGAAAAATTATTTCATGCAGAATATGTTTTCTCCGCCAAAGTTTATCATAAAATATTTCCTTTTTTACACATGAAATATGCTACCCAATAACCACGTACATTTCGTAAAAGTTTTGCATCTGATGATATTCTGCCAGTGATGAATGGAATGGATTTGGCCTTCTGTGTTCTTTGAGGCTTTCTCTTCTTCACAGAACTCACGCTATATTTCTTAGCATAGTCACTGGTATGCTAAATAATATCCCCATATCCAAGATTTTGCTTTATTTCATTAATAATAGGACTATTGTTTCATGTACCACACAGCACATTATTTTCTCACTGATATAAAAGAAAATACCTTGGTTCTTTCTTGGAAAGTCAGACAGTATCTTCTGGTGACATTGAACTTTTTATTGTCTCTTTGAAGACTTTAACAAAACATGATTCATTATTTCTAGCATTGATAGAAATATTAAATTAAGTAATGTATGTATTAAAACATCATTGGGGATATTTTAAAGTCATTGTAAAATATTTTTTAAATCACTTTTTAAAATATTTTAGGTATATTTTTTTACTTTATCAGCAGAAAAATCTTTACACACAATATTGACCAGTGATTTGTACTTTTCCCAGAGACTACAAATCTTTGAAAATTGTGGTAGATAATAAATCATAAACCAAGTTGTGGTGCCTTTTGTGTTTCTGAAATAACTTCTGCACTAAAAATGAAGTTAAATTAAGAAGTATTCATTAAATACTGTGATGAATGGAAAACCTGAGAGACAGAGTTTCTGCGTAATTAATGATCAATTTGTTAATTAACATGGATAGTGATCAATAAATTGATGATCAATGGTTTCTTTTAGTAACCAAAGACCCCAAGAGAGACATTCTATTTTTATATTTTCCCAAAACTTAATAGAATGCTTTGCAAATAGTAAACAGATGCTAGGTAGAAATTTGCTGAATGAAAGAAGGAATGAATGAAATAAAAAAAAAACTCATGTGTAGTTATAAAATCAGATTTTTTTAACTTGCCATAGGGAATACCATTGAAGAGATTCATGGAAACAAGTTTTTAGAAACTAATGAAAATAGACCAGGATTGCTGCCAGAAGGATGAGAATAAGGATCATACATTTTCAGGCTAATTTTCTTTTTATTACATATCACAAGATAATGGAAACACTCTTATTATATTTTTTAAATGAGCACAGGGAACATAGATATTTCTCATCAGTATAAGAAGCTGAACATGAGAGCAGCTAGGTGATGCAGTGGATAGAACACCAGCTCTGGAGTCAGGAGGACCTGAGTTCAAATCTTCTCTCAGATACTTAATAATTACCTGTGTGACCCTGGATAAGTGACTTAACCCCATTGCCTCGCAAAAACCAATAAATAAATAAATACATAAATACATAAACAAACAAATAAATAAATGAATGAATGAATGAATAAATTAATTAATTAAAGAAGCTGAACACCATTGAGGTATTTGAACATAGAAGTCAAACTTTAACCTCATTGTACCAATGATGTCTTTGTCAAATTTTAACCTGTTATCCAAATAAATGTTCCACACCTATATGTTTATTTTTGTTAGTAAAATTAAGAAGTCTATAAATGTATATCCAGAAATAATTTTTTTTATTTTTTGTAGTTTTTCTAAAGGAAGATATAATTTATTCATGTTATTCAGAGGTCAAAATGTTATGACACATGGCATCATTTTTTAAAAACTGCATATTGTTTTATAACTTTAATGAATCTAATAAGGATATTTCTTGACCAATTTATAGATGATTACATACTTTGTAAACTTATAATATTACAGAATTAGATGATGAGGACAAGTAGAATCAGGAGAACATGAATTGAATTCCAGCCTCAGATACTTAATAGCTGTGTGACTCTGCACAAGTCACTTAACCCTGAATGCCTCAAAATGAATATAAGACAACCTCTCAAGAGCTACATTCAATGTTGTTATATAAATATAGTACTTGAATCTAGGTTTTGTTAACTCTGAAGCCATCTCTCTCCACTACTACTTCTCACATGGAATACTATTCAAACGCAAGATTACACAATTTTTATAGAATCATTGAAGATAAAATGAATGTTCTTATGAATTATTAATAATGATTCATGGAATATAGATATCATATATTATTTTTACTAAAATAGTATATAGGTCAATAACATGGTTCCTTGTATGAAAGTCATATTAAATTCATAAAACATTTATTAGAATGCTTACTGATTTCTTTTTTTGCTTAGCCATTATCCAATTAAAGGATATCTCCTTTGATTCTAGTACTCCACTACTTCTATAGAAATGCTTCTTCTATAGAAATGCTTTTATAAATGTATTAGTGTTATTAGCATTATATTTTTTCTTCTTATCTTTTTTTCTAGCAATAGAATTCCTTGGTCAAAAAAATTCTTTTTGTGTAACCTAATGAACTTCTTACCTTAATTCCAAATTGGTTTCTATAGTAGTTAGATTAATTCACAGCTGTTACAATCCCTCAAATATTTTCTTTTGTTTGCTTATCTGCTCCCAGTAACCTCAGATTATTCTTAATATTAGTAATTATAATACATTAATAATAATTAATATTAATGATAATGATGATGAAGATAATCATTCTTTGGTTTTTGAAGAGAACTCCATCCAGTAACTGGTGAACTGATTTGCATAATTTTAATTATTATAGTGAGGGCCATGCTATGTAAGTTATTCTTCTGGTTTGACTTTTACAGAACTATTCCACTCCATAAATTGATCTAATAGGAAACAGAACTATTGGTGATGCTTTGGTTATTGTGGCTATCTTTTGATTTTTGAATTGGTTTCTCCTCCTCCCATATCAATGACCTTGTGCACCATTAACACCAGGCAAGCAACAACATATGGTTTCTGGTGATAGACTGCAGCATCCTGGTATATATATAAGGGACTAATCATAAATACAGCCTTTCCTCAAAACCTTGAAACATTAGGACAGTAAGTCTGTGCTGCTCTGCTCCATATGCTGTATCTTGCCACTAAAAAATCTGTCCTGCTTTGTTCACTGAATAAAGTTCTCTGGATGCCACTAGAACCATAACATTACATTGATTTATATTCTTCTTATTATTAGGGGTTATAAATAATTTTTGTACAGTTGCTGATATTTTGCAATTTTTTAAGAATTCTTTGTTCATGTCCTTTACCTAATTAACTAATGAGTAGAATTTATGGTCTTATCTATTTACATTAGTTCCATATATGTCTTTGGCATCAGATATTTGTCCTATTTTATGTAAATATTTTTCCCAATAGATTACATCTTGTCTTATTTTACTAGCATGACTTCTATTCTTGTTAAACTTTTTTCTTTTTGTCTATAATAATTCAAAAACTACCTTGAGCTGGTGGTAGCGGTTTTCTAGGAGACCCATCCAGAAATAAGAGTATGAGTTGGGGTTGGGAGAAACAGAGTTGCTCTACTACATGAAATAAAGCAGATGTACACCAGAAGCACAGTAAATTCCCATCAAATGGAAAAATAGATAAGGATTGTGATGCCTTATTATAATGGAATATTATAATATCATGAGAAATTTTGACTATACTAGTATACAAATGATAAATAAACTGATATCAAATTAAATAAGCAGATCTATATCTTCAATAGTATAAATGGAAAAGCTAAAGCACATAAGAAATAGTCAAAGGATAAGAACAGATACTTTTCAAAGGAATATATTCATGTCTTTGATACCATATTTTTTAAATAGGGCAGATCATTAACATTTGGACAACAACTATAAATTAGGATAGCTTTGAGGTTGAAACTAGCATTCATTAAATTGGCAAAATGACAATTAAAGGAAAATGAAAAATATTTGAGGGGCTACGGGAAAAATGATACCTGAATGTACTATTAATGGAGAAATGACTTGTCTAGCAATTTGGAACTATGGCCTGCAAATTATTAAGTCCAACCTTTTGTCCTTGTAATAAGAATAATAAGTCACTAAAGGATCTGTTGAAGATTCTAGAATAAATTGCTATGTTCATCTCCAAACAACAATCTTTTAGCTGAAGAGACTTGGAAGATTAGGGACAGCTAGAATGTACAGTGGATGGAGCACTGGCCTTGGAGTCAGGAGGACCTGAGTTCAAATCTGACCTCAGACACTTAATAATTGCTAACTGTGTGACTTTGGGCAAGTCATTTAACCTCATTGCCTTAAATAAATAAAATTTCAAAAAAAGATTCAAAATAAATAAAAGGAACTTGGAAGACAGGCAAGAAAGGTCGGCCTCAGTGAAAATGGAACACATTCCAGGACAGGAAGCATACCAACAAGCCCCACCACAGCAAAACATCAGAAAATCCCAAGTCCCTCTGCAGTAGAATGGGAATGTCATTACTAGGACCCCTCACATAGCTCAGCATAGTCAGGAAAAACAACGGACTTTTAGTACTGAAAACAACAATGTAGCCCTAGGGAAATGAAGAAATACCCCACCATCCTCAGAACGAACCAGGCCCCAGTATTAGGAACCTGTTTCAGCACCAGGTAAGCTAGCAGAGCCCTGTGGTTTCCAGCAGCACCAGTCCCCCCCCCATATAGCCCCACAAGTGCAGAACCATTTTGAGGGATATCTGTGGGTCTTAGGGCAGCACCACTGCATCATAAGGTAAATAGCCAGAGCCTGAAGTCCTGCCACAAGAAGCCTGAAACAGTGCCCCTTCCAAACCTCAAATTTAAAAGAAAGGAAAAAGACCCAAAGGGATGAGCAAATAATAAAAGTAAAAAAATCTAACCATAAAAAATTATTATGGTGGTAGGAAAGATAAGGATACAAAATGAGGGAAGGTGGAGCCAAGATGGTGAGGGAAAAAAGGCAGAGATTTCCCAAACTCTGTCTCATATCCCTCCAAATACCTTTAAATAATGATACTAAACAAATTCTAAAGTAGTAGAACCCATATAAAGACAAAGTGAAGCAATTTTCCATGTAAAGACAACTTAGAAGGTTAGCAGGAAAGGTCTGTTGTTCCAGGATGAGAGAGAAGTTTCCCATCCCAATGTAAAAGGCTAATTGTGAGCCCCAGAACCTAATTAAACAGGCACTACTAGACCAGACCATAATGGGGCAACGGGAAAGCTGCTAACACTGATGCAGAAGTCCAAAAATGTGAAAATGAGTAACCATGCATCCCGAAGCAAACTTTGGACAATATCCCCTTTTAGACCAGTTGTAGAGTTCTACAAACGTGAACAAAGTTGAGTAAGAAACAAAGGAAAGCCTTAACTATAGAAAACTATTAATGTGATAAGGAAGATCAAAACACCAATGTCTCAGAAGACTGTGGAAAATGGCTTATATGTGAAACCCTAGTGAGGAATATTAATTGATCTCCAGTCCAAAAAGTCCACTTGGAAGAGATCAAAGAAGATTTTAAAAATCAAGTAGAATTGAGAAGAAAAATGAAAGTTATTCAAGAGAAATTCAACAACTTGGAAAAGGAAACACAAAAAGAAACTGAGGGGAAAAAACTTTATCAATACAATTGGGCAAATGGACAAAGAACACAACTCCTATAAAATATACTTCAGTAAATGGAAAATGAAAATAAATGGACATATGGAAAAAGAAAACAACTCTTTTAAAGTAGAATTTGTTAAATGCAAAAGATGCAAAAGCTAACTAGGGGAAATAATTCCTTAAGAATTAGAATTGCAGGGGCGGCTAGGTGGTGTAGTGGATAAAGCACTGGCCTTGGAGTCAGGAGTACCTGGGTTCAAACCCGGTCTCAGACACTTAATAATTACCTAGCTGTGTGGCCTTGGGCAAGCCACTTAACCCCGTTTGCCTTGCAAAAAACCTAAAAAAAGAGAATTAGAATTGGGAAAGTGAATGTTAATGACTTTATGAGACATCAAATGTCAGTCAAGCAGAAGAAAAATGGTAAAAAAAAAAAGAAAATGTAAAATACTTCACTGGAAGAGCAACTGATCTGAAAATAGATCTTGTAGAGATAATTAAGAATTACTGGTTTACCTGAAAGCCAAAATAGCTTGGGTAATATCTTTCAAGAAATCATCAAGGAGGGGGTGGCTAGGTGGAGCAGTGGATAAAGCACCAGCCTTGGAATAATTACCTAGCTGTGTGGTCTTGGGCAAGCCACTTAACCCCATTGCCTTGCAAAAACTAAAAAAAAAAAAAAAAAAGAATAAGTATGCTTATAATTCCGATTGACCCAGCAATTACAATTTTAGGCCTATATCTAAAAGAAATTATAAAAAAAAATGGGAAAAGTCCCACATGTTCCAAAATATTCATAATAGCTCTTTTTGTAGCAGCAAAGAAATGGAAATTGAAGGGATGCCCATCAACTGGAGGATAGCCAAACAAGTTATGGTACAAGAATACTATGGAATATTATTGTTATATAAGAAACCATGAATGGAATAAGTTACAGGATCTGATGCTGAGTTAACAATGTGCACATTAATAACAACATTGTAAGATGATTGACCTTGTTGGAAGCAGCTCCTCTCAGGAATTCAGAGAGCTAGGACAACCATATTAGACTGGTTTAAAAAACAAAACAAAAGAAAACAAAACAAAATGTCCTTCAGAATCTGATGAACACTATAAAAAATATCTCTTTTTTATCTCTTTCCTTTAATCCTAATTTCTCATTCCAAAAATTACTAATCTGTAAACATGTTTATCAAAAATATATATGTACAGTTATAACCTGACTAGTAACCACTGAGGGGAGAGGGGTGGAAGCAAATTTTGTAACTTAAAAATATAAATATGCATACAGATGAATGGTAAAAAAAATAAAATAGATGAACTTTAAAAAAAAGAATAAATATACTTAGAGCTTGTGGGTACAAGTTGCTTTTGATGTGATAATATAAAATTTTAAGGCATGAAGAAAGTATTGTACTGGGAAAAGAGAAGGGAAGTCAGAAAAGGGTAGATTAGATCACATGAAGAGGCACAAAGGATCTGTTACAGCAAAAGTAAAGAAGGAAGGGGTAAGAAATAATTGCTTGGATCTTACTCTGATCAAGTTTGGCTCAAAGAGGGAATGACATATATATTCAGTTGGAGTGAGAAGGGTGTCTGACGCTACAGGGAATGAGGAGGACAAAGGAAGAAAAAGGGAAGGAGGGTTAATAGAAGAGAAGGATGAAGAGAGGTTAAAAATAGGAGGAACAAAATGTGGGAGACTCACTGAAGAGAAGGAAGATTGAGGAATTTAGTGGTCAGAAACAAAACACTTGGAAGGAGGGATAGGATAAAAGAGAATAAAGTTCAAAATGAGAGGGGGGGGAGGAATGAAAGTAATGTAGGGGGCGTGGCTAGGTGGCGCAGTGGATAAAGAACGGACCTGGATTCAAGAATACCTGGATTCAAAGCCGGTCTCAGACACTTAAAAATTACCTTTCTGTGTGACCTTGGGCAAGTCACTTAACCCCATTTGCCTTGCAAAAAAAAAAAAGAAAAGAAAGTAATGTAGAGTTAGTAATCATAACCCTAAATATGAATGGGATGAACTCTCCCAAAAAACAGAAGTGTATAGCAGAGTGGATTGAAACTATACATTGCTTACAAGAACAACATTTGAAGGAGAGAAATACACTTTTTTATTAATTTTTCTTTTAGTTTTTTGCAAGGCAAGTGGGGTTATGTGGCTTGCCTAAGGTCATACAGCTAGGTAATTATTAAGTGTCTGAGGCCAGATTTGACCTCAGGTACTCCTGACTCCAGGGCTGGTCCTCTAATCACTGTGCCACCTAGCCACCCCTGAGAAATACACTCTTAATAAATTTCAAAGACTGAAACAGAATATGTTATGCTTTAACTGATGTCAAACAACAACAACAACAACAACAACAACAACAACAACATGAACAACAAAACCAGAGTAGCAATTCTGTTCTCAAAACAAAAGCAAAAAAAGTCTAATTAAAATGGATAAGGAAGAAAAGTATATCTTCCTAAAGGGCAGCTAGGGGCACAGAGGATAGAGCACTAGCCCTGGAGTCAGAAGGACCTGAGTTTAAATCTGACCTCAGACACTTAACAATTGCCTAGCTGTGTGACTTTGGGCAATTCACTTAACTCCATTGCCTTAAATTAAAAAAAAAATTAAATTAAAGGGTATCACAAATATCAAAGTACTATGAACATTAAACACATATGCACCAAATGGTATAGCATTCAAATTCTTAAAGAAGTTAAATAAGTTATAGTAAGAAATAAATAGCAAAACTATACTAGTGGAAGACCTCAATGTTCCTCTCTCTGAACTAGATAAATCTAACCACAAAATAAACAAGAAGGAAGTTAAGAAAATGAGTAGAATTTTAGAAAAATTAGATAAGATTGATCTCTGGAAAAAACTGAATGGTGATAGGAAGGAATATAACTTTTTCTCAGTGATATGTGGTACCTACACAAAAATTGGCCATGCATTTAGGCATAAAAAATTCATATTCAATTGAAGAAAGGAAGACCTATTAAATGTATCCTTTTCAGATCATGATGCAATAGAATTATATATAATAAAGAGCCACAGAAAGATACACTAAAATTAATTGGTTATCAAGTGAACTAATTTTAAAAATGAGTGAATCAAGCAACAAATCATAGAAATAATCAGTAATTTCATCCATGACAATGACAATTATGACACAACATTCTATAAATTGTGAGATTAGGGGCAATTTTATAACAGAAAAATAAATCCAACCATAGAGAATTACTTTGTTCCCATGGAGGATCAAAACACAATCAGAATATGACAAAGCCAAGATTTCTGATTCCAAAGCTTTCAAAAATATGAATTGTTCTCAGACTATGGAAGAGTTCAAAAACTTTTGGAAATCAAGTAAGAGAGGTGGAGAAAAAAACTGGGAAAAGGAATGAGAATGATGAGATAAAATCATAAAAATCCAGTCAACACCTTGGTGAAAGAATTACAAAAAAAATACTGAAGAAGATCTTAAAAATTAGTTTGGATCAAATGGCAAAAACAGTCCACAAAGTCAGAAGTAGTCAGATGGAAAAGGAGATACAAAAGATCTCTGAAGAACATAATTCCATCAAATGTGGAATGGAACTGAGGGAAGCTAATGACTGTGAGAAATCAAGAAAAACTCAAACAAAACCAAAAAAAAATGAAAAAACTAGAAGAAAATATGAAATATTTCACTGGAATAACAACTGACCTGGAAAACCTATCAGGAGGGTTAATTTAAAAATGATTGGTCTAACCAAAAATAATGACCAAAAAGAGCCCAGACTTCATTGTTCATGAAATAATATAACAAAATTCTATTGATATCCTAGAAGGAGGTAGTAAAATGGAAATAGAGGAAATCTACCAGTCACCTCCTGAAAGAGATCCCAAAATGAAAAGTCCCAGGAATATTATAACCAAATTCCATAACCCATCTCAAGAGGAAAGAATTACAAGAAGCTAGAAAGAAGCACTTCAAATATCATGGAACTAC
Source organism: Macrotis lagotis (assembly GCF_037893015.1). NCBI lineage: Eukaryota > Metazoa > Chordata > Mammalia > Peramelemorphia > Peramelidae > Macrotis > Macrotis lagotis. The sequence continues at coordinate 145,974,444 of NC_133664.1, forward strand.
AGTCAGAATAGCACAAGAATTTGCTGCTTCTACATTGAGATTGTAGGACTTGGAATATTGTATTTTAAAAGATGAAAGAGCTTGAATTATAGTAGAATCAACTACCCAGCAAAAGTGAACATTCTCTTTCAGATAAAAAGATGGAAATTCAATGAAAAAGAGTACTTTCAAACTTTCCTATTTTCAGAACTAAAAAAAAAAAGTTTGATCTTCAAGTACAGGACTCAGGAGAATCAAAGAGGGCATGTAAGGGAAGGGGAAATTATGAGGGATTTAATGGTATTGAACTATTTGTATTTCTATGTGGGTATTAAAATAAAAATACTGTTAACTCATATAAACCTTCTCATTTATTAGGACAGAAGGAGCATATATAGAAAAGACACAGGAGGGAACTGAATAAGAAGGTATAATATATTGTAAAGATGGTATTAATAGGTAAGAAAGGAATGTACTGGGAGAAAGGAAAAGGAGAGGTACAATGGGCTACATTATTTCACATAAAAGAGGCAAGAAAAAGTTTCTGCAATAGAATAGAAGGGGTGAAGTAGAGGGAGGAATGAGTGAGCTTTCACTCTCACTGAAGGTGGCTCAGAGAGGAAATAACACAGACATTCAACTGGGTATAGATATCTATCTTACCATAGAGGAAAACAGGAGAGGAAAGGGATGGGAGAAAGGGGACAGGGGGAGGGGAAGGGAAGTGTGGGCTAGAAGAGAGGGAAGATCATGAGTGAGAATAGTCAGATATGGCACAATTTTGAGGAGGAACAGGGTGAAAGGAGAGAGAGAAAAAATAAATGTGAGTGGAAAGGGATAGGATAGAGGAAAATACTGCTAGTAAAAGCAACTGTGGGAAAAAATTTGAAACAGATTTTTGGAAAGGATTTACAATAAATATATTAGCCATTCCAAGTACAGACCTGATTATATTTGAATATGACTGAAACACACACACACACACACACACACACCCCGCATGATTATCTCAATAGTCGCTGAAAAAGCTTTTGCCAAAATAAAGCTCCAATTTCTATGAAAAAACACTACAGAGCATGGGAATAAATGCAGTTTTCCTTAAGATGATAAGTAGTATCTATCTAAAACCACCAACAAGTATTATATGTAATGGGGAAAAGCTAGATCAAGCACAATAAGTTCATAGACAAAGCAAGGATTTCCATTATTGCCACTTTTATTCAATATTGCACTATAAATGCTAGTATTAGCACTAAGAGAAGAAAAAGAAATTGAGGGAAATTAATGTAGGCATTGAGTAAGAAAAATGTTTACCCTTTGCCAATGATATGGTATTCTTGAAGAATCCTAGAAAATCAAGTAAAAAACTACTTGAAACAATTTTAGCAAGGTTGCATGATATGAAGTAAACCCACATAAATCATCACTATATATATATATATATATATATATGTATATATATGTATGTATATATATATACATACATATATATACATATATATATATATGTATGTATGTATGTATGTATTACTAACAAAGCACAGTAGTGAGGACTTCTGGAGAAGAGTCAAGATGGTAGCATGAAGCTAACATGTTCCCAGAGCTTTTCCCTAACAAAGATAAATGAAGCCTCTAGATACCACCAAGAAAAATAAAAGATTCAAAGAAGCTTTCAGCAGTAGACATCTTGGAGGATCTTCAGTGAATGTCTGACTCTTTGGGGGAAAAGGGGACATAAAGTCCAGGAGATGGAAGAACAGGAAAGCCAGCAGAAGGCTTTTAGTCACAGTGTAATTCAGGTTCCTTACAGCTTGATGACAGTAGGGGTCCTGGCATCTGGATAGCAAGCAAGCAGGGAGGCTCCCAACACCAAAGTCTAAACCCTGGGAACACCAGGGCCAAAGACAGGACTGGGCTGGGAACAAACCACTGCTAAGTCAGAACCTGGATATAAAGAGAAAACAAACCTCTACAAAGGTCAAAGCCTGGACTGCATAAGCAACATCTTGGTCAACCACAAGCCAAGGATCAGAACCCCATCCCCAGCAAAAAACAAAAAAAGAAAAAAAATCTTGGATCTATACTCCTATATCCCAGGAACAAAGCTAAAAAATAAAGATGAGCAAAAAAGTTAAAAGAGTTCTCACTATAGAAAACTACTCAACAAACAAAGATGATAACAATGCAATGTCTGATGAAGAAATCAGTGAAAAATCACTTAACAAAGAGTTAAGTACACTGGGGTAAAGAATGAGAGAAAATATGCTTGGGGGAAGGGGCACAAAAAAGTTCAAGAAATGATTTGACTTTGGATGAAAATTCTTCTCATGGGGCTGCTAGGTGGCACAGTGGATAGAGCACTGGCCCTGGAGCCAGAAGTACCTGAGTTCAACTAGCTGTGTGGCCTTGGGCAAGACACTTAATCCCATTGCCTTGCAAAAAAAAAAAAGTTAAAAACAAAGAAAATCCTCCTCATGAGGAGGACTGTACTTGAGGAGGGTACCTGAAAAGGGGATAAAATAAAGAAATGATTATAATTATAATTTCATGTACTTTAAGATGCTGCTGCTTATCAATCAATCAATTAATCTGTGGTGATAATTTGATAGCAATATGAGTATGTCAAAGAATTAAATAATTGAACTCTGATTGATGATATCTGATTAATAGTACTAGAAAGATAAATAACACCAGGTGAGAGGCACAAAGATTTATAATTTTAGAGGTAAAGAAGGGAAAGTGTGAATACTGAGTACATTCTATTCAATAGATTTATCCCAGAGAGGGAATATGATACATTCCCACTTGGGTTTAAAAATCTCTCCTATCTACAGGGAAGGAGGTGATGGGGAAAGCGAAAGGGAAGGGAAGAAGGGACTGATAAAAGGGAAGGTAAAAGTGAGGTATAAGTAAAAAAAACAAACAAAGGTAAATTGTAAAAGAAAGTCAAAGGGAAAAGGGAGTAAAATTTTGGTGAGGAAGAATAACAGGAAAGGAAAGAGAGAATATAAATAAACATAAATGGAAAAAAAGATAGCATGGAGGGAAATACAGAATTAGAAATCTTCACTATAAATGTAAATGGAATGAATTGTCCCATAAAAAGAAAGTAGATAGTAGAATGGATTAAAAACCATAATCTTACAATATGTTATTTATAAGAAACACATTTGAAGCAGAGAAATACAAGTAGTAGTAAAGGGTTGCATAAAATGTATCCTGCCTTGGCTGAAGTAAAAAAAAATCAGAGATAGCAATCCTGATCTCAGATAAAGTAAAAGTAAAAATCTATCTCATTAAAGGGGACAAGGAAGGAAATTTACATCTTAAAAGACACCATTGGTAACAATGCTATGTCATTACTAAACATATAAGCATCTAAGGGTATAACATCCAAATTACTAGAGGAAAAGGTGAGTGAATTACAAGGAGATATAATGAGAAAAAATATATATATAATGTGAGGAACCTAAACCTCCTCTCTGAGAACTAGATAAATCCAACTTAAAAATAAACAAGAAGGAACTTAAGAAAATGGATGGAATCTTAGAAAAATTTAGATACCTTTGGAGAAAATTTAATGGGGACAAAAATATACTTTTTTCTTGTCAGCACATGTCACTTTTACCAAAATTGACTCTCTCTCTCTCTCTCTCTCTGTGTGTATATATATATATATATATATATATATATATATATATATATATATATATATATTTACTAGAGCACAAAAAGCTTATAATCAAATGCAGAAAGGCAGAAATAATAAATACACCCTCCTCAGACTACAATGCAACAAAAATTATATGTAATAAAGGGTCATGGAAAATTATTCAAGAACTAATTGGAAATTAATTAACTCTATCTTAAATAATTGGTGGATCAAACCACAAACATTAGAAATAATCAATAATTACATCCAAGAAAATGATAATGAGACATCATACCAAAATTTATGGAATATAGACAAGGGAGTTTAGAGGGATAACTTTATATCTCTAAATGCCTTTATGAATTAAAGAGAGAAAGAGGATATCAATGAATTGGTTATACACCTGAAAAAGCTAGAAGAACAAATTAAACAACTCCAATTAAACATCAAATTAGAAACTGTGAAAACAAAGGGAGAGATTAATAAAAGTGAAAAGAATAAAATCATTGATCTCATAAATAAAACTAAGAGATGGTTTTATGAAAAAGCCAATAAAATAGACAAATATTTGGTTAATCTGATTTTTAAAAAAAGAAAGAAGATAACCAAATTACCAGTATCAAAAATGAAAAGGGTGAACTAATGATTAATGAAGAGGAAATTAAAGAGATAATTTAGAATTACTTTGCCAAACTGTATGCCAATAAATTGAATAACCTGTGAAATAGATGAATATTTAAAGAAATACAAACTGCCCAGATTAACAGAAGAGAAAATAAATTACTTTAATAACACTATTTCAGAAAAAAGAAATTGAAGAAACCATCAATATACTCTGTAAGAAAAAGTTTCCAGGTCTAGATGGATTTGCAAGTGAATTCTACCAATCATTTAAGGAACAATTAATTCCTATTTTTCAGAAAGTATTTAAAAAAATCTAGAGAAGAAGAAGTTCTGCCAAACTCCTTTTATGACAGCAACATAGTGCTGATACTTAATCTAGGAAGAACTGAAACAGACAATGAAAATTATAGATCAATCTTCCTAATGAATATTGATACAAAATCCTAAATTAAATTTTAGCAAAAAGACTAAAACTAGTTATTACTAGGGTAATACATCTTGGTCAGGTAGGATTTATACCAGGTAATCAGGGGTGTTTCAATATTAGGAAAACATTCAGCATAATTAAACAAATCAATAACAAAACCAGCAGAAATCATATGATTACCTCAATAGATGCTGAAAAAGCCTTTGATAAAAATGCAACATCCATTCTTATTAAAAACACTAGAAAGTTTAGGAAGAAATAGAGCATTTCTAATAAAATCAGGGGTGTAATGAGGATGCCCATTATCACCATAACTATTCAATATAGTGTTAGAAATGCTGGCAGTAGCAATAAAAGAAGAAAAATAAATTGAAAGAATCAGGACTGTCAATGAGGAAGCAAAGTTTATACTCTTTGTAGATAATATGATGGCATGCTTAGAGAACTAAAGATAATCATCAAAAAAACTCCTTGTAACAATTAGCAAATTCAGCAAAGTAGTAGAATATAAATAAACCCACATAAATTATCAGAATTTCTATATATTTGGACAACAAAGCCCAAGAACAAGAGACAGAAAGAGAAATTCCATTATTTTATATCTTTTCATACATATGCACGTTTATATTTTTAAATTATAAAATTTCTTTCCACCCTCCCATCACACCCAGCCTCCCTTCAGTGGCAAAGTCAGATTAAGGCTTTCTGAGGTGGAGGTGGAGCCAAGATGCCGGCAGGAAGCTAACATGATCCCAGAGTTCTCCCCTACCAAAGATAAATGAAGCCTCTAATCTGACATTCACACTACAATTCCCACCAAGAAAAGGAGAAGATTCAAAGAAGTTTTCAACTACAGACATCATGAAGGATCTTCAGTGAAGGTCTGTCTCTTTAAGGGGAAGTAAGTCCAGGAGGCAGGATAGTAGGGAAAACCAGCAGGAGGCTTTTAGCCACAGTCCAGTCCAGGTCCTGAAAACTTATCAGTAGCAGTGGTCCTGGGAGCTATATAGCAAGCCTGCAGGGAGAGAGGTATATGCATTAGAAAAAAAAAAATTTAAGAGGCAGCTAGGTGGTGCAGTGGATAGAGAACTGGCCCTGAAGTCAGGAGTACCTGAGTACAAATCCGGCCTCACATACTTAATAATTACCTAACTGTGTGGCCTTGGACAAGCCACTTAACTCCATTGCCTTGCAAAGAAAAAAAACCTAAAAAAAAAAAGAAAAAATTTAAATATTAGTACCTAACTTCCTTTATAGTTTTTTGCATCAGTTCCCTTGCTACTCTTTCCCTTTTGTTGTTCTAGATAAGCTTTGTTACTGTTTTTTTCTATCTAGGTAAAATAGTTATTTACTAGTCTGATTGGTATGTCACTGAATAAGTAATTTAATTTGGGTAGAATTATTATTTTTATTATATTAGCTTGACCTAACCATGAACAATTGATATTACACCCTGTACCAAAATGAGATCAAAATGGGTACAGAATTTAAACATAAAGGGTGATACCATAGATAATTTAATAGACCAAGAATTACTCTCTCAGATCTATGGAAATGGGATAAATTTATTATCGAACAAGAATTAGAGTACATCATAAACTGCAAAATGAATGATTTTGACTATATTAAATTAAAAAGGTTTTGCACTAATAAAATCAGTGGTGCCAAAATTACAAGGAAAACAAGAAGCTTGGAAGCAATCTTCACAAATAAGAATTCTGTAAAAGTCTCATTTCTAAAATATGTAGAGAATGGTATCAAATTTATAGGGTTACCAATCATTCTCCAATTAATAAGGTCAAAGGATAGGAATAGACAGTTTTCAAATGAAGAAATTAAAGTTATACATAATCATATGAAAAGATGGTTCAGTTTATTACTAATTAGAGAAATGCATATTAAAACAACTATGACATCTTTCCTCACACCTATCAGATTGACCTAGTAGAGAAAAAGGGAAGATGATCAATGTTGGAGAGGTTATAAAAACATTTGAACATTGATGCATTGCTGTTGGAGTTGTAAATGGATCAAACCATCCTTGATAGCAATATGGAACTAGACCCAACGAGCAATGAAAATGTTCATTTTCTTTGACCCAGTAATTCCAATTCTAGGCCTATATCCAGAAGATATATAAAAAATAGGAAGAGTCCCTCATGTTCCAAAATATTCATAGACACTCTTTTTGTAGTGACAAGGTATTGGAAATTGAGGGGATGACCATCAACTGGGGAATGGCTAAATAAGTTATGGTACATGAATATCATAGAATATTATTGCTCCATAAGAAATCATAAATGATTGGATTCTAGAAAGCATGGAGTGGGTTACCGGATCTGATACTGATGAAGGAAGCAGAACCAAGAGGTTAATGTACACATTAGCAATAACATTATGAGATGATCAACCTAGATGGAAATAGTTCCTCTCAGCAGTTCAGAGAGCTAAGTTAACCATATTAGACAGCTATGGGCAATGTTATTCCCATCCAAAGGAAGATAAACAAACAAAACAAAACAAAAGCAAAAGCAAAAACTGCCCTTCAGAATCTGATGAACACTTCATAAAAATTATCTCTTATGTATCCCTTTCCTGAAATCCCATTTCCTCATACCAAAAATGACTAATCTGTGAACATGTTTATTGAAAATATTTATATGTAAGACTAACCTGACTGTTCACCACTGAGGGATTGGAGCTGGGAAGGGAGGGTGGACAAAATTGTATAACTTAAAAATATACATGTGCTTATAGATGAAAATAAATACAAAACAACAAAGCACAACAGCAAGAGATAGAAAAAGAAATTTCCTTTAAAGTAACAGTAGACTACAAAATACACTTCAATCTCTTCCTGACAAGACAAATTCAGAAACTATATGAAGACAATTACAAAATACTTTGCACACAAAGTTAGATCCAAACAATTGAAAAATGTCAATTGCTCATGAATAAACTGTTCTTATAAAATAAAAATGACAATTCTTTCTAAATTAAATTACTGATTCAGTGTCATACCAATAAAACTACCAAAATTATTTTATATTAATAGAAAAAATAGTAACAAAATTCATATGAAGGACAAAAACATGAAGAATATCAAAGGAATTAATGAATAAATTGCAAAGGTAGGTGACCTAGGCATGCCAGATCTAAAACTAAATTATAAATCAACAGTCATCATTACTGGCTGGTACTGGCTAAGATAGAGAATGGTAGACTGGTAGAATAGATTAGCTACAAAACAAACAATAGTAAAAGGCAATAATCATCTGCTGTTTGATAAACCCTAAGAATTCAACTTCTGGCAGAAGAGCTCACTGTTTGACAAAACCTGCTGGGAGAACTAAAAAAAAATAATGTATCCAAATCTCGGCATAGACTTACATCTCACATCCTATACCAAATCTCACATCCTATACCAAAATTAGGTCAAAAGGATTTAGACATAAAGGATGATGCTAGATCAAAAGGATTTAGACATAGAGGGTGTTATAAACCAATTCAAAGAATAAGAAATAGTTTTTTCTCTCAGATCCTTGGAAAGAGTAGGACTTTATGACCAAACAAAGAATAGAGATCATTATAAAATGCAAAATCAGTAATTTTGATTTCATTAAATTAAAAATTATTTTTCTTATATAAACCAAGGAAACCAAGATTATAAGGCACAAAGAAAGTTAGGAAACAATTTTCATTGTGTTTCTGATAAGGGACTCATTTCTAAAATATGTAAGAGAACTGAATCAAATTTATAAAACTACAAGTTATTCCTCAATGACCAAAAGATATTAATAGGCTTTTTTTCAGATAATAAGATTAAAGCTATCTAAAGTCATATTAAAAATGCTTCAAATAATTATTGCTTGGAGAAATGAAAATTAAAGCAGCTCTAAGGTGCTACCTCATACCCATTGAAATAGCTGAAATGACAAAAAATAATAATAATCAGTCTTGAAGGCGATGTGGAAAAACTGGGACACAATGCATTGTATGCAGAGTTGTGAACTTCTACAAATTTTCTGGAGAGCAATTTGAAATTATGCTCAAGGGATAATAAAACTATGTTGTTTATTGAAACAGCAATACCACTACTAGGTCTGTGCCCTAAAGAAATCATAAAAAAATGAAAGTCCCTCAAACCAAAAAGATAGCAGTTCTTTTTGTCATAACAACGTATTGAAAGATGAGGAGATGCTCATCAATTGGGGAAGGAGAAAACAAACACTACAATCAAGAATCATCTACCCACTAAAACAGAGCAAAATTCTTCAGGTTAAAATACATTTAATGATATAATAGACTTCCAAGCATTCTTGATGAAAATACTAGAGTTGAATAGAAAATTTGACTTTCAAATACAAAAGTCATGAAAAAAGTATAAAAAGGTAAACAGAAAAGGTAAACAGAAAAGATACAATAAGGTTAAACTACTTACATTCTTATGAGAAGATGAAACTTATAACTCATAGGAACTTTCTCTTTATTCAGGCATTTGGAAGGAGTCTATTAGAAAGAGAGTAGACAGAGATCAAGTGTAACTGTAAAAACAAATTTTAAAGCAAGTTACTCTGATAAAGTTTTCTCAAACATATAGACCTCAACTATATTTATAAAAATAAAAGCTGTTCTTCAGTTGATAAATGATAAAACAATGTGAACAGCTTTCAGATGAAGTAATACAAACTATCTATCGTCATGAAAAAATGCTCAAACTCATTATTGATTGAAAAAATGCAAATTAAAATAATTCTGAGGTATTTCCTCATATATATTAGATTGACTAATAGGACTAAAAAGAGAAATGAAAATTGGTAGAGGGGATGTAGAGACAAAGACCAATTAATGCATTGTTGCTAGAGTTGTGAACTTAATCAACCATTCTGTAGAACAATTCGGAACTATGTCCAGTGGTCTTTAAAACCATGCATACCCTTTGACCTAAAAAAACCATTACTAGGTTTATATCCCAAAAGAGATTTGAAAAAAAGGAAAAGGACTTATGATATAGAAACAAAAATATTTATAACAGCTCTTTTTGGATGGAAAGGAGTTTTAAATTGAAGAGATGCTCATCAATTGAGAAATGGCTGAACAAATTGTCATATATGGTTGTGATGATGAGCAGAATGCTCTCAGAAAAGCTTGGAAAGATTTACATTAGCTAAAGCAAAATAAAATATACTATGCACAAAGTAGAAGTATTATTGTAAGATAATAAGTTGTGAATGACTTGCCTTTTCTCAGTGATACAATGACTGAAGAAGTTCTGAAGGACTTCTAATGAAAAATGTTAATCATTCCCAAAGAAAGAACTGATGGTACCTGAATACAGATTGAAACACACCTTTTCTTGACTTTTCTTTTATTTTGGATCTGTATTTTCTTTCACAACATAACTGTCATGGAAATATTTTGCATGACTACACATGTATAACCCATATTAAATTACTTCCTTTCTCACTGAGGGGATTTGTATGTGCGCAGAGAGGAAGGGATAAAATTTGGAACTCAGAGTTTTAAAAATGAACCCATCAAAATTGTAAACTCGGATTACTGTGAGGATTCTGGCATTCTCAAAAGAAATAACAGATATGGAATAGGGCCAAGATTAAGTGAAATATAATGTTCTCCTTTTTGAACATATTGAATTTGAGATGCCAATGGGACATAGAGGTGTGGGTGTGCAATCTTCAGCAGGAGTATAAAAGTAGAGGTATATGCATTAAAAATAAACAATTTAAATATTACTACCAACCTAACTTTTTTAATTTAAAGGAGCAAGTAATTCATGAAGTGATTCTGTATTTTCAGTAATTGGTTTTAGTATAAAGGTCATATTCATCATGTAGCAATTGAAAACTTATTTTAAATTCATTTTCTTTCTTTTTTGGCTTCCTTGGAATCTAATACACCTGTGTTTACAAAAGTAAGTTAGTGAAGACTTGGCACATATAAAAATCTGTTTTCTAGACACTAAAGAACTGTTGGCAGCTTTTCCATTAGCTTACTAACTAATGAGGTAGTGTTGGCCATTTTTACCAGGCTTCTGTTTTGGCAAGAATAACACTTTACTTTAAATAAGTATTTAGTTATGAAGAAGGTACCCATATGTTGCAAAGGTAAAAAATGTACATAGTTTAAGGCAAGATTTATGTTATATATGATAACTGTGCAGACCTGAGATTCATTATTGTGAAAATTGAATCCATACATTAAGAGCATTTTATTTGCATTTTTCTATTAATCATAAGAGTATTTGTGGATTTAATTTGTTACTTTATAAAATATATATGTATGTGTTTAAATATACATTTATATATATATATATATATGTATATGTATGTATGTATTTCTTTCTCTTTTTTTTTTCTCTGTGTCTGTTTGATCATCGGAGGGGGAACAACAATCATTGGAGGGGGAAAGGAAAAAAAAAACTTGCCAAAGCATGTATATTATGTCTGACTATAACAGAATTCAGATTCCTTCCACAAATACCCTGTACCTCTTTATTCTAGTTTTGTTTTGAATTCTGAATATAAATGGATAAAGCAATATGATATCAGTAATGAAACTTGCTTTTACAACAAAACAGTGTTTCAGCATTATTTAATCCAAAGTATCTCCTACTTTTTCAATATGGGATTTTACTTCTTAAATCCAGTCACACCAGATTTATTTTAGAAAAATCATTGAAAAAGTCACAGGAAAAAAAACCTAAATCCTGGATTCTGCTATTCATATTAATTATTTAAAATTATCTTAACCTTTCTTTTTTGGTGGGAGCAAGAGGATAGTGATGGATATACTGTTGGAAACTGATTAAACAAATCTCCAGGCTCCTCCAGTTCTTCTCATCAAGAAACATTGATGGTATGTCAGGCAATAATAGATTAGGTCCTTTGTTTATTCATTTAATTTCATAAACTTAAAAAAAAGATGAATCACTTACCTTTATTCTTAACTTCAACTCTGTAGTTATATTTAACTTTTACTATTTTCCTCAAATTTTATAGAAACTAAGGATATTTTAAACTGATAATTTTATGATGAACTTTTCATTAATTTTATTTTCATTAAATTGGATCATGGCCTGAGTTTGCATCTAATTAAGGATAGATCATATTCTCCAGATGCTATTGAAACATGTATTAAGTTGTTTAGATAGATAGATAGATAGATAGATAGATAGATAGATAGACAGATAAATAGTTAGATAGGATTGAATTAACTACAGGCTTGCTCATCCATGTATATGAGAATTGTCACATATGTTCATTAGATACTTGGGAGCAACATCTATACAGTTAATCAAGTACAAAATTTTGTAAAGAGGCTTTCATTAATTGAAAGCCAACATGACTGGAAATTGTCTTTGCCTGGAATGACATTCTGAAACAATTAATATTTTTTTTAGTTAAATCAAATTATGTCTTATAGTGAAATGGAAATGCTTTTTCCCCATTCTTGAGGGTTCAGATGTTGATGTAACTGCACAAGCCCTATTATTCAGGGCTATGATCAGAAATTATATAGTTTAGTGAATACATTCACAGAAAATAACTTTTACAAGAATTAAAATTTTATTTTGAATAAGGAGAATTTTAAATTGTTTTATAATTATTAAAATTTTTTTCATTTGGGCAGCTAGGTGGCACAGTGGATAAAGCACCAGCCCTGGAGTCAGGAGTACCTAGATTCAAATCCGGTCTCAGACACTTAATAATTACCTAGCCATGTGGCCTTGGGAAAGCCACTTAACCCCTTTGCCTTGCAAAAAAAAACCCTAAAAAAAAATTGCATTCATATGTACATGCATATTTTTAAGTTCAAAATTTCCTTCTACCCTTCCTTCCCACCCCCCTCCCATCTGTGATGAACAGTCAGGTTAGCATTGTACATACATATTTTTGATAAACATTTTTGCAGATTATTTATTTTTTGGTATGAGGAGTTAGGATAAAGGGAAAGAGATTCATAAGAGATAATTTTTATAAAATGTTCATCAGATTCTTAAGGTTTTTTTTTAATTTTATTTTGTTTTTCTTCCTCTGAATGGGAATAACATTGTCCATAGTCATTCTAAAACCATTGTCCTACCTCTCTGAACTGCTGAGAGGGAGAATTTTAAAATTTCTAATGCATTGCTGAATAATTGGAGGTGACATTTGATTAAATCTGAAATCATCTTTTTGTAGTTGTTGAGCTTCTAGATAATCATGTGACTGGCATGACTGTCAAAACTTACATGTGCTATTGCAAAGTTATATTAATCAGGCTTTTGTTGGGGGGTTTGTTTTTGGGGGGCAGGGAAAATGATTTGTTGCCTTTGGCAATTATTATTTCATTGGGGCAGTTAGGTGGTGCAGTGGATTAGAGAACTAGACCTTGGAGTTCAAATCCTGTCTCAGACACTTGATACTTACTAGCTGTGTGGCCATGGTGAAGTCACTTAATCCTGATTTCATTGCATCATCTCCAGTCATCCTGATTCATAACTGGTCACTGGACACAGATGGTTCTGAAGGAGAAAGTGAGACTGGTGACTTAGCAACAGTACCACCTCTCTAAAATCAATTTTGTGTCCTTGTCATGCCATTACCTTCCTGATATCATGGTCCTCTTTTAGAATGAAGGACAAATATCATATTTTCATTGATAATTCTGAACTTAAAGGATTTTTCAATGTGTATAGGTCATTCCAAATGAACTAATACAAGAAAAATGTTATGAGCAACTAACCTCTTGAAAAAATTAATATCTGTTGAACAAAGACCATTGAATTTACTTTTATTATTCATTCTGAAATGTGTAAAAGAATTGCTTAGTGTTCTTGTTTACCTCTGTTAGATATTAACTAAAATGCATGTTTATTAGCAAAAAAATGGATTTTAAATACATTAACAAAAGACTTTATCACACCTGTTAATTATTATTGTCACAATTTCATATTTATGACCCCATTTAGCATTTAATCCCACTTGTTTTCTTTTCAGGACATTTCCAGTTCAAAGTAAACTTGTTCTATAAATCTGATTAAGATAGAGAGAACTACAATGAGTCATCTGCTAGGAATTAACCTACCATATAGCGAGTTTTTTTTCCTTGAATCAATTTGGTGAAAGGCTTCTCTGTTAATGGCACTTCTAAGTGAAGAAAAATAAGAGTTTAATAGTCAGGTGTCATATTTGGAGTAGGTAGGGATTAATACTAAATGTATCAATAATGAGGGTGCCATAGTTTGGGAAAAGGAGGATCCAAAGTCAAGGTAACAAATAGTAAAAATATGAAGATCAAATATCGGTGTCAAAATGGGATAAATGAACCATCCAAACCATAAAATAAAATTATAATATAAAGACTTGAGTAGAACCTTGAGTCCAACTATCAGGAATCATAAATGAATAAAAAAATATATCATTGTATGTAAGGACAAATGCACTGGGTCCCAAGGACTACATAGTTACTAAGATTTTTTTAATGACCAACAAATCAAGACAGATTTCAGAAGACGAGGAAAAAAAAGACATAATTTGTTGGAGACAAACTAGAAATCATAAAGCATTCTTAAATTTAACAATCCAAAGTAGAAGCCAAAATATACCCCCCCTCAGTTTAATAGATGAGTAAACAAAAATTCTCAAACCTAACCATTAATCAAAAAAAATTTTTTGATGCACCTTAATCTCCCTTTAACAAGGCTCTTGACAAGAGAATCCTTTAATGACAGATATTCACTTAAGTTGATCAAATCCCACAATTCTACATCTTTTTGGTGCTACTGTCAATTCTACTATTTGCCATGGTGATGATGATGATGAAGATAATGATAATGATGATGATGATGATGATGATGATGATGATGATGTTTGTCCTTTGTTCTTGAAGAAGACCATGACATGAGGGAGGTGATGCCATGACAAGGACATGAATTGGATTTGAGTGAGAGAGAGCTGTGCTAAGTCACCAGTCTCACTTTTTCCTCTATAGTCATCTGGAGATATGAATCAGCATGAGGGGACATGACTTTGGATGTGAGGAAATCAGGGTTAGGAGACTTGCCCAAGGTCATATAGCTAGTACTTACAAGTATCTGAGGGCCGATTTGAAGTCCAGTCCTCCTGAAGTCCTCTCAACTCCAAAGTCAATGGTCTATCCATCATGCCACCCATCTGCACTATCATGCTGTGTGACTCTAGGCAAGTAACTGTCTGATATATTGCTCCATGTATTAACTATAGTGATAAGACAAAATATCATAATTTGAAGGTATATGTTTGAAGAAGAAACAAAAACTATCATATTTTTAGGATTATATGATGGTCAAATTAGAGAACCCTTGAGAAGTAATTTAAGATTTTAATGAAATAATAATCACCAAAATACAGGATACAAAATAAATTCACAAAAGTTATTGGCATTTCTGCATAATACAATAATAATAATAATAATAATAATAATAATAAATAGCAATAGTAATAATACCTACCAAGAAGAGAAGGAAAAAGTAGTTAAATTTAAAATAGCTAAAAACCATTTTAAATCTTTGGTAATCTTCCTATCAAGACACACAAACAAGGATTATGTTACTTAAATTGCATAACATTTTCTATGGAAACATTGACACATATGAATAAGGAAAACTCTAAGTAACTCAGGGCTAATACCAGATTGGAATCTCCATTATAGAGTAGTAATCATGAAATTAATTTTGTGAGATTAAGAAAAATAGGATACTGTTAGTGAGAAAGATTGGATGTACAAAATACAGATGGAAATAAACCTACTATCCTGTGTCTGAGAAGAAGCCCAGATTCCTATTAGAGTGCTAAGAACTCACTATTTGACAAAAAAAAATAAATGTTGGAACAAAGAAAAGCTTTACATGAAAATAATAGAAGAAACCACGAAAAGACTAATAATTTATACTATAAATTAGGAAAATCTCAAATATATATATATATATATATATATAATAAATTAGGAAATTTTCAAATGAATAAAACATGGCATTATAAACAAATTAAATATCTAAGGACAAAACATTCTTTTAGCTATAGGGATGGCATTGATGACCTGACATGGGTTAGGCAGAATAACAGAAGCTAAAGAGGACCATTTTGATTTTAGAAAATCAAAATTTAATACACAAAATCAATATAGCCAAAATTATAATTGAAATAATGAACTAGGAAAAGTATCTACTACAAATTCTTTTGAATATGATCCATTTCTTAATTGTTAAGTTAAAGGACATGAACTAGCAATTTTTAAAGAAACCCAAAGTATTCAATCTTACGAAAAAATATCACAATCCATAAAAAATTAAGAGGTCAAATTATATCTTTTTTAGAAGAGTGCACCTTTCACTGTTAAGCTTAACAAAATTGGGAGCATAGTGAATAGCACACCGGCCCTGGAGTCAGGAGTACCTGAGTTCAAATCCAGCCTCAAACACTTAATAATTACCTATCTGTGTGGCCTTGGGCAAGCCACTTAACCCCATTGCCTTACAAAAACATCTTAAAAAATTAACAAAATTGACAGAAAAAGAAAATGATAAATGTTGGGGTGGAACTGAGGGAAAACAAACACTTTAATGCACTGGTGCTAGATTTATGAATTGGTAAAATTATTAAGGAAAGAAATTTGAAACTATGATAAAAATAATTTAAAATTTTGCCTACCTTTTCACCTCTCGATTCTACTAATAGTTATAAAACCAAAAAATTTGATATATTGTTGCTGATAAGGTCTGAATTAATATATTCATATTATTTGATTGGAAGATTTTATTAGTAATATTCATTTTTTCATATGATATATTAAATGTTCAGACATTCAAAGCAAGATCTTTGTTTTAAGTGATTTTTCTTAAAATTATCCATAAATACTGCAATAAGAAATAATGGAATATAGGAAAAAATTAAAACACAAAACAAATACCGAATTAATTGAAATTAAGGAAATATTTTGATAAAATATTCATCACAAACTACAGTTGAAATTATAATAAAAATTCTTGTTTATCATATACTACTATTTTTTCTGTATGTAGAAATGCTCATAATTATTATACTTCTCAATATATTAATAATAATAATAATAATAGCAGGAAGAAAATGAACATTTATAAAGTATCTATGATATGTCTGGTACTTTGCTAAGTGCTCTACAAATATTTTCTTTATTGAATTCTACAACATTCCTGTGATGAAGATGCTGGTATTATTCCCATTTTGTATTTGAGCAAACTGAAGTCAGCATATTAAGTTACTTGCTAAGGGCCATATGGTTACCAAGTATCCAAGGTCACATTTAAATTCTGCTCTTTCTAATCCCAGGTCCAGTGTTCTGCCTAATGATAATAAAGATGTTATGTCAGGCATCTGGGTGGCACAGTTAGTAGAGGATCTGCCCGGAAGTCAGGATGACAGAAGGTCAAATCTGACCTTAGACACTTGACACTAACTAGCTGTGTGACCTAGGGCAAGTCATTTAAATCTGATTGCCTTACATCTTGGGCATCTTCAGTTGTCCTGATTCAAAACTGTCCACTGGATGTGATTCTGGAGGAGAAAGTGATGCTGGTGACTTAGCACCTCAACTCTTACTCAAATCCAATCATGTACTTGTCCCTGATGTTGTGGTCTTCTTTGAGAAAGAAAGATAAATATATTACTAATAAAGCAATGTTTAAGTAGAAAGATCACTGAATTTAAAAAACACCTTTGATCTTTGCTTCCTGCAAGATTTTGGTCAATTCACATAGTGTCTCTGGTCCTCATTATCTTCATCTTTACAATGAGAAAATGGGGCTAGATATCCCCTCACAGTCCTTCTACTTTTAAATCTGTGATCTCATGATCCAATGAAAGCAAATAGAAAAACAAACAAAATGCATGATTACTTGGCAGCAAAAATTTTACCTAATATGCTAACTCTGAAAATGAGACAGGACATTTTGATGCCAAGTCTACATCAGGGTAATAAGTTTTTTTAAATTTTAATCTACTTGAATTGACCCCCACTGACATCATCATTTCCTGAAACTGTCAGTGAATATGTATTATATACATCATTTGGGAGTTGTATGGTGTGGAGAGAAAAAAATTTGTTTGTTCAAATGGTGTCACTAGGTTGGCAATTTGATTCAATTCAATTACATTAAGAACCACATTTATTAAGCAACTACTCTGTTTAAAAATGTAAAAAGGAGTTAGCCTTTGTTTTTAAATACTCCTACTCCCCAAGAACTTCCTGTTTATCATTTCTTTGTCAACTGATAGGTCTGATCTCATTCACTAGCTATTGCTTGTCAAACCTGTGGTTGTTTAAAAATTTGAGACACATAGTTTCTGAGTAATTAATCACCTTATTAATAACTAGCATTTTATGAATAAATGAAATGATCATTTGTCTATCTCTCTCGGACCAAAGATGAATCAAAGCTATGGACTCATAGTTTAGATACAGCTTGGAAGGATAATGTTCCTGAGGTTGGCAATCAATTATGATTTGTTAACAATTCATGAAAGTAGACTTAATAAACAGAAGTGGATTCACTTTAAAGAAAGGCTATAGAAATGACTTCAAATCACTGGTGGAAGACAATTAAAAAAAAAAGACAGTTTCAAAGAGACTATCTTTACATCCAGACTACCCCTAGCCCTGGGCAATCTAGGCAAAGGATCTACTTTCACCCAACCTTACTTGAATGAAACACAATGGGAATTAATTTTCCTTAGATTAGATGGTCTTGGTGGGGTAAACTTTTGACAGAGACCAATAATTTCCTTCAAAGTCTGCACTTTGTACAAGGAAAGAGGACTGTTCTGACCAGAAACTCTGATGTTCTTTCCCTCCCTGATTGATTCCTTTATAAAGGAAAACTAGACCATCTTTCACCTGTATTTTAAATGGTCTTTGACTGAACAGTTATTGCCTCAAAAGAGAAAAAAACAACTGAGACCTGAACAGAAAGCCCAATGATCAATGTTGGAAAGGGATATGGGAATCTGGGACACTAATGCATTGTTGGAGCTGTGAACTCATCCAGCCTTTCTGGAGAGCAATTTGGAATTATGCCCAAAGGGCAATGAAAATGTACAGACCCTTTGACTGAATAATACCACTACCTGGTCTATACCCTGAAGAGATTATGAGTAAGGTACAAAAAATATTCATAGCAGCCCTGTTTGTAGCAGTAAAAAATTGGAAATTGAGTGAATGTCTATCAGTTGGGGAATGACTTAATAAACTGTGGTATATGTATGTGATGGAACACTATTGTTCTATTAGAAACCAGGAGGGCTGATAATTCAGGGAAGCCTGGAAGGATTTACATGAACTGATGCTGAGTGAGATGAGCAGAA
Organism: Macrotis lagotis; assembly: GCF_037893015.1. Taxonomy (NCBI): domain Eukaryota; kingdom Metazoa; phylum Chordata; class Mammalia; order Peramelemorphia; family Peramelidae; genus Macrotis; species Macrotis lagotis. The sequence goes on from NC_133664.1 coordinate 145,993,504, forward strand.
CAAGAAAAACATTGTGCATCTTAACAACAACATGGGGTGATAATCAACCTTAATGGACTTGCTCATTCCATCAGTGCAACAATCACAATTTTGAGGTATCTGTGATGGAAAAAACCATCTGTATCCAGAGAAAGAATTGTGGAGTTTGAACAAAGAACAAAGACTATTACCATTAATTTAAAAAAACACTATTTTATGTAATTTCACTATTAAAATTTATTTTTTCCTTAAGGATATGATTTCTTTTCCATCAAATTCAACTTTGATCAATGTATACTGTGGAAACAATGTAAAAACTAACAGACTGTCTTCTGTGGGGGATGGGGAGGAAGGAAGTGAGATTAGGGGAAAAATTGTAAAATTCAAAATAAATAAATTAAAAAAAAAACTGAGATCTGGGAAAAATCTAGCTAGAAAAGGCCAAGGTCTCTAACTGCCTCAAAGGTCATCTCCAATGGTCTTGACCAATGACTTGCTACTGGACCCAGATGGCTGGGAAGGAGAGAATGAGACTGATAAGTTTGCACAATTCTGCCTCACTCAAATCCATTTAATTTTCAAGTCAAGACATCACCCTATTGATGTCATTAGACCTCTTTGAGAACAAAGGATTAGAGAAGTATTTATATATTATCCAGGTTACAGAAGAAAAGAGAAACAAAATAAAAAATAAAAACAAAGTTCCAAAAAGTATGCTTTAATTTGCTTTTAGAGCTCATTGATTCTCTCTCTGGAGGTGAATAGAATTTTTCATTATTGTCTTAAATCATCTTGATCAGAATGGCTGTTTTTCACAGTTTAACACAGTAACAATATTTCTATTATTGAATACAGTGTTCTCCTGGTTCTGTTCACTTAAATTCATGAGTTCATCTAAGTTTTCCTAGATTTTTCAGAAACCATGTTATTTATCATTTCTTATGGTTCATCCATCACAATGGATATATATATATATATATATATATATATATATATATATATATATATATATATATAATTATAGTATTCCATCATAATCATGTACCACCATTTGTTTAACCATTTCTCATTTGGTGGTTATTCCTTCAATTCTTTGAATTTCAATTCTTTGTAACCACCAAAAAAAATCTGCTAGAACTATTTTTGTATAATTATGTTCTTTCCATTTTATTTGGATCTCCTTGGAATATAGAGTTAGTAGTAGTATTATTGCTTCAGAAAAAAGTTTAATAGCTCTTTGGTTATAGTTCCAAATTAATTTCTAGAATGGTTGGAATAATTCACAGTCCTACCAACAGTACATTAATTTTTTCATATCCTCTTTAGCATTAGTTATTTTCCTTTTCTGTCATGTGAATTAATCTGAGTTAATATGACAGGTGTGAAGTGTTATCTCAAAGCTGTTTTAATTTGCATTTCTCAAATCAGTAATGATTTAGAGTATACTTCAACACTTTGTTTTCTTCTTCTGAAAATTGCTGTTCATATTATTTGACCATGGAAAATGGGGAATGACTCATATTTTTATAAATTTTGCTCAGTTCCCTTAAAGTTTTGAGAAGTACATCAGAGATTATTGCTATAAAATTTCCCTCAGTTTTGTTTTTTCTCTAATTTTGGTTGCATTAATTTTGCCTATGCAAAAGCTTTTTAATTTCAGTTAATCAAAATTATCTATTTTACTCCCCATAATATTCTTTATTGCTTGTTTGTTCATCACCTTTTATGTCTAAATCATATTGACTTTATCTTAGATTATGATGTGTAATGTGGGTCTGTGAATACTTTTTGCCAAATTGCCTTCCACAGTTGACCAGTCGATTTTTGTCATGGTGACATGGTGATATTGTATATACTTAACTCAAAATCTTGGATCTTTGGTTTTAATTAAAAACTAGATTACTAGAACCATTTACTACCATGCCTTATTTATCTAATCTATTCTGCTCATCCAGAGATCTATTTCAGAGTCAGGACAATATTGTTTTGTTGATTACCACTTTGAAATATAGTTGGAAATCTGGAATGATTAGACTACCTTACTTAACATTTTTATTAATTACTTGATATTCTTGACCTTTTATTCTTCCAGATAAATTTTAATATCAATATCTATTATTTAATTATCTATTATTTAATATCAATATCTATTATATCTATCATTATATCAATATTAATATCTATACAATTTTCTTTTGTATTTTGATTGGAATGGAAATGATGCCTGAAGTAACATGGAGGATTGTCATTGTATTATCCTGGCTCAGCCTATCCAAAAGAAATCAATATTTTTCTGATTTTTTACATCATATTTATTTGTGGGAGAAAACGTTTTGCAATTTTGTAAATTGTGGGAAATACATATTACATATTTACATATTACGTATTTACATCATTTTCCAATTTCTTGGCATCAGAGAAGAGGTGGCAAAAATATCCTTGTACATATCGTTACTTTTCCTTTTTTGTTTTTCATCTCTTTTGGAATATAGAACTAGTAGTGGCATTGCTAAGTCAAAAGGCATGCATGATTTTATAACTCCTTTGACATAATTCCAAATTGCTCTACCAAAATGGTTTAATCAGCTACCAACAAAATTGAATGTAATCTTTCAGGGGAATAGTTGGATAAAATAGGAGACTTTCAAACTTTCCAGATGAAAAGATCAGAGCTGAACAGAAAATTCTATCCTAAAATACAACACTCAACAGATGCATAAAAGGTAAACAGAAAATGAAAAGCAAGTTATACAATAAGACTGCGTTTCTTATATACCTACATGGGAAATAATATTTGTTACTCTTGAAAACTATGTTAGAAGAAGTGTACTTAGACATAGGGTGTGAGTCTAGGTTGATTTTGATATGATGATATTAATACATGAAAGAAGAATTGTACCGGAAAAAGAGAAAAGGGGTGATAGAATAATGCAAAATGTATTCCACAAAGAGGTGCAAAAGATTAATTACAGTAGAGGGAAATGAAGGAGAAAGTGAGAATAGCTTGAATTTTACTTTCATAGGCTTTGACTCAAAGAGGGAATAATAAATGTACTTACTTGTATTTAAAAATTATCTTACCTTACAGGGAATTAAGAAGAGAAAGAGAAAAGTAACAGAAAGGAGGGCATAACAGAAGAGAGAGAGAGAGTAAAAGAAGGAGGCTAAAGGGGAAAAAAAGAGAGGGACCTGGTAGAAGGAAGATCAGACTGAGAGAGATGACAGTCAGAAGCTAAACACTGGTGAAGAGGGCTAGGAAAGAGAAAAGCACATTTGGAGGGATGATAAGATTGAGAATAATACAGTTAGTACTCATAACTGAATGTGAAAGCAATGAATGCTCCAATAAAATGAAAGTAGATAGCAGATGAATAAAAACCAGAATCCTTCAATAAATTGTTTACAAAAAGATACATTTGAAACAGATAGACACAAATGCAGTAAATGTAAAAGGATAGAACAAAATATATTTTGCTCCTATTTAATTGAATAAAGATCCTTTCCCCTATAAGAGCATGCTGTTTTGATTGGTAGCTGATTCTTTGTTATATTCCAAACTCTTTTGATGTATGGAATATAATATTCCAGACCACCTGATCCTTTTATGTAGAAACTGATGAGTCCTGTGAAATCCTGACCATGGCTTCTTCATATTTGAATTGTTTCTACTGTCTGTGTTAGTTTTTACTTGACCTGAAAATTCTAGAATTTGGCTATAATAATCCTTGGAGTTATTATTTTAGATCACTTTCAGGAGGTAATCTATGAATTCTTTCAATGAATACTTTACCCTCTGGTTCTAGGAAATCAGGTCAGTTTTCCTTGATAATATCTTGAAAGATATTTTCTAGGCTCATTTTTTGATCATGGCTTTTAGAAATTCCAATAATTCTTAAATTATCTCTCCTGGATCTATTTTCCACCTCAATTGCTTTTCCAATGAAATATTTTACATTTTATTTTTTATTTTCATTTTTTAAAAGATTTTACTTATTTTGAGTTTTATAATTTTTCCCTGGTCTTACTTCCCTCCCCACACCCACAACAGAAGGCAGTCTGTTAGTCTTTACATTGCTTCCATATTATACACTGATCTAAGTTGAATGTAATGAGAGAGAAGTCATACTCTTAAGGAAGAAAAATAAAGTATACAAGATAGCAAAATTACATAAAGAGATAATGGGTATTTTTTCTAAAAAAAGGTAATAGACTTGAATTTTTGTTTAAACTCCATAATTCTTTTTCTGGATAAACATGGTATTATCCATCACAGATAACCCTAAATTGTCCATGATTGTGGCACTGATAGAATGAGGAAAATCCATCAAGGTTGATCATCACCCCCATGTTACTGTTAGGGTATACAGTGTTTTTCTGGTTCTGCTCATCTCGCTCAGCATCAGTTCATGCAAATCTTTCCAGGCTTCCTGGAATTCCCATCCCTCCTGGTTTCTAATAGAAGAATAGTGTTCCATCACACACACACACACACACAGACACACACACACACACACACACACACACACACATATGTGTATATATATATATATATATATATATATATATATATATATATATATATATATATCACAGTTTATTAAGCCATTCCCCAATTAAGGACATTTACTTAATTTCCAATTCTTTACCACCACAAACAGGGCTTTTATGAATATTTTTGTACAAGTGATACTTTTGCACCTTTTCATAATGTCTTCAGATTACAGACCCAGTAGTAGTTTTGGTAAATGAATCAAAGGATATACACATTTTTGTTGCCCTTTGGACATAATTCCCAATTGCTCTCCAGAAAAGTTGGACAAGTTCACAGCTCCACCAACAATGTATTAGTGTCCCAGATTTCCCACATCCCATCCAACATTGATCATTGTCCTTTTTGGTCATATTGGCCAGTCTGAGAGATATGAGGTGATACCACAGAGATGCTTTAAATTGCATTTCTCTAATAAGTAATGATTTAGAGGGAGTTTTCATATGACTATGGATGGCTTTGATTTCCTCATCTGTAAATTGGCTTTTCATATCTTTTGACCATTTGTCATTTGGGGAATGACTTGTGCCTTTTGAAAATTTGACTCAGTTCTCTGTATATTTTAGAAATGAGTCCTTTGTCAGAAATACTAGTTGTAAAAATTGTTTCCCAATTTATTACATTTCTTTTGATCTTAGTTAAAGTGGTGGTTTTGTTTGTGCAAAAGTTTTTAAATTTTATGTAATCAAAATTATCTAGTTTATTTTTAATGATGTTCTCTATCTCTTCCTTGGTCATAAACTGCTTCCCTTTCCATAGATTTGACAGGTAAACTACTCCTTGATCTTCTAGTTTGCTTATAATATTGTTTTTTATGTCTAAATCTTGTATCCATTTTGATCTTATCTTAGTATAGAGTGTGAGGTCTTGGTCTAATCTAAGTTTCTTCCATACTAACTTCCAATTTTCCCAACAATTTTATCGAAGAGTTTTTATCCCAGTAGATGGATTCTTTGGGTTTATCAAACAGCAGATTACTATCATCATTTCCTGCTATTTCACCTAATCTATTCCACTGATCCACTGCTCTATTTCTTAGCCAAATACCAGACAGTTTGATGACTGATGCTTTATAATATAATTTTAGATCTGATAAGGCTAACCCAACTTCTTTTTAATTTTTTTCATTGAATCCCTGGAAATTCTTGACTTTTTATTTCTCCATATGAATTTACTTACAACTTTTTCTAACTGAATAAAATAATTTTTTGAAATTTTGATTGGTATGGCACTAAATAGGTAGTTTAGTTTTGGTAGAATTGTCATTGTTATTATATTAGCTCTGCCTATCTATGAGCACTTGATGATTGCCCAGTTATTTAGATCTGATTTTATTTGTGTGAGAAATGTTTTGTAATTGTTTTCAAAAGGTCTTTGAATCTGCCTTGGCAGATAGACTCCCAGGTATTTTATATTGTCTGAGTTTACTTTGAATGGTATTTCTCTTTCTAGAGCTTTCTGCTGTATCTTGCTAGTCACATATAGAAATGTTCAGTATTTATGAGGGTTTATTTTATATCCTGCAACTTTGCTAAAGTTGCTAATTATTTCCAGTAGTTTTTTTAGATGATTTTTTAGATTCTCTAGTTACACCATCATATCATCTGCAAAGAGTGAGAGTTTTGTCTCTTCCTTCCCAATTCGAATTCCTTCAATTTCTTTTTCTTCTCTAATCACTGAAGTTAACATTTTTAATACAGTATTGAATAGTAGTGGTTATAATGGGCATCCTTGTTTCACTGCTGATCTTATTGGGAATTGCTCTAGCCTATCCCTGTTTCATATAATGTTTGTTGATAGTTTCAGATAGCTACTTCTTATTGTTCTAAGGAACAATCCATTTATTCTTAAGCTCTCTAGTGTTTTTAGTAGTAATGGGTGCTGTATTTTGTCAAAAAATTTTCAGTATCTATTGATATAATCATATGATTTCTGATAGGTTTGTTATTGATATAATTAATTATACTAACAGTTTTCCTAATAGTGAATGAACCCTGCATTACTGGGATAAATCCTACTTGGTCAAAGTGTATTATACTAATGATAACTTGTGGTAATTGTTTTCCTAATATTTTATTCAATATTTTTATATCTATATTCATCAGGGAGATAAGCTTATAATTTTCTTTTTCTGTTTTAACTCTTCCTGTTTTAGGTATCAGTACTATATGGGTGTCATAGAAAGAGTGTCGAGTTCCGTCTTCACCTATTTTTCCAAAGAGTTTATAGAGAATTGAAACCAATTGTTCCTTAAATGTTTGATAGAATTCACTTCTGAATTCATCTGGCCCTGGAGAATTTTTCTTAGGGAATTCAATAATTACTTGATAAATTTCTTTTTCTGAGAAAGAGTTACTTCAATATTTAATTTCTTCTTCATTTAACATGGACAACATATTTTTGTAAATATTCATCCATTTCATTTAGATTGTCAAATTTATTGGCAGAGTTGGGCAAAATAATTCCTAATTATTATTTTAATTTCCTCCTCATTGGTCATAAATTCACATTCATTTTCATTTATGATACTACCAATTTGGTTTTCTTTTTTCTTTTTTTTTAATTGAATTGAACAGAGGTTTATCAATTTTAAAACCAATTCTTGGTTTTATTTATTAGTTCAATAGTTTTCTTGCTTATGATTTTATTAATTTCTCCTTTAATTTTTAGAATTTCTAATTTGCTATTTAATTGGGGTTTTTAAATTTGTTCTTTCTCTAACTTTTTTAGTTGCATGTTTATTTCATTGATTTCCTCTTTCTCTAATTTATTCATGTAAGCATTTAAAGATATAATATTATCCTCTGACAGCCGCCTTGAGTGTATACCATAGGTTTTGATATGTTGTTTCATTATTTTTATTATCTAGGTTGAAATAATTAATTATTTCTATAATTTGATGCTTGATCCACTCATTCTTTAAAATGAGGTTAATTAATTTCCATTTAGTTCTGGGTTTGTATCTCCCTGGCCCATTGCATATGATTTTTATTGAATTATGATCTAAGAAAGATATATTCACTATTTCTGCCTTTCTACAATTGATCATTAGGTTTTTATACCCTAGTACATGGTCAATTTTTGTGTAAGTGCCATGTACTGTGGGGAAAAAAAAGTATATTGCTTTCTGTCACCATTCAATTTCCTCCATAAGTCTATCATATCTAGGTTTTCTAGCAATCTATTTACCTCCTTAATTTCCTTCTAGTTTATTTCATGATTAGATTTGTCTAAATCTGAGAGTGGGAAGTTGAGGTCTCCCATTAGTAGAATTTTGCTGTCTCTATTTTCCTGTTGCTCTTTCAACTTCTCTTCTTAGAGAAGAATATTTATTTGGATGCTGTCCCATTGGGTGCATACATATTTAGTATTGAAATTACTTTATTGTCTATGGTATCTTTTAGGAAGATATAGTTTTCTTCCTTATCTCTTTTAACTCTATTTTTGCAGCAGCTTTGTTAAGGATTGCTACTCCTGCTTTTTTCACTTCAGCTGAAGCAAAATATATTTTGCTCCAACCTTTTACCTTTCTATGTATCTCTCTGCTTCAAATGAGTATTTTGTTTCTGAATACCACTACCTTCAGTGTATTTGCCCTCCTATATCAACCCCCTTCCCCTCTTCTTCTCTTCCTTTTGTTAGTTCCCCTTTTTCTCCCCCTCCCAGTACCGCCTTCCCCTTTTCCCCCCTTTCAATACTTGAAAGGTAGGATAAAATTCTTAACTACATTTTCGTTTTCTAAAATATTTTGCCTGACTAATTTTTGTTGTCTGAAAAAGATAGTATTCTGGTTTATTATTTATTCTAATTATTCTAATTTTTAAGTAATTATTTTCTTCAGTTAGCTTTTGGTTCTCCTTTTCTTTTTGGACAATTCTATTTTTTTTAGGTTTTTGCAAGGCAAATGGGGTTAAGTAACTTTCCCAAGTCAACAAAGTTAAGTAATTATTAAGTGTCTAAGGTCATATTTGAACTCAGGTTCTCCTGACCCCAGGGCTGGTGCTCTATCCACTGTGCCACTTACATGCCCCAACATATCTAGTTTTTAAGAAATTGTTTTCTTTTGCCATTTGCCTGATTCTATTTTTAAGGAGTTGTTTTCTTTTTTCATTTGACCAAATGTCTTTTTGAAGTAGTTTTTTTTCTTCAGTCAATTATTGTGCTTCCTTTTCCAAGCTTTTGACCCTCTCTTGCATTCCTCTCATATCTTTTCCCAATTTTCCTACTTGATTTTAAAAATCCTTTTTGAGCTTTTCCAAGATGACTCTTTGGGTGTGAGATCAATTGATATTTCTCTCTGGGGCTTCAGATCTAGCCCTTTTTTCCTTTTCTTAGATGGTATTGTATTCTTCCTTGTTACCATTGTAACTTTCTGTAGTCTGCTCTTTTTTTCTGTTTCTTACTCATTTTTTTAACCTAATTCAACATTATTTAAATTGAATTTTGCTCCTGGGTCACAGGGGGGATACAGTTCCTAAGTTTCTTGTGTCAATGTCCAAGACATTTCTCAGAGAGTTTTATACTGAGATGTCAGCTGTTAAAGGCTTCCCCACTGAACTGTGATTGGTTAACCTAATTGCACTGGCAGTGCAAGGCCTCTGGGATTTGCAATTTGACTTCTACATTAAGGCTGGAGGCTTCAAAGCAGCTTCTTGTTTTACCAATCCCAGACCTAGTGGCTTCAGCTGCTGACCTGACCCGTGACTGATAGCCTTTTACCACCTTTCCCTACACCCACATGTGCTGGGCCACATTCCCCCTACACCTAAATAAGGCAGACTTTCCCTGATGTCTTTCTAAGTATCTTAAACTGGAAAACTGATCCACTCAGAATTTTTTGTGCATTCTGTCACTTAAGAATTCATTTAGATGCTTGACTATTGTTGTTTCTGAGAGAAACTGAGAACTCAAAGAAATTGCTGACTTTACTCCACCATCTTACTCTGCTCCCCCTCTAGTTTTTTTTAATTACATGTTAAAAATCATTGATCTTCTCTTTCTTCCTTTTTGTTGAAGAACAAGTTTAAACATATAATTTATACACTAAATACTACTTTAGTTGCAATCCATAATTTTTCAAATATTGTCACATTGTTCTAGTTCTCAATGGACGTAGTTAATGTTTCTATGATTAGTTCGAGTCACTTATTCTTGAGGATTATACCATATTTCCCCATGTATAAGGTGCATCTTTTTTTGAAAAATTTGGGATCTAAGAATGAGGAGTGTCTTATACAGTGATTGTCTTACTTGCATTTCCCACTTTTTCCCCCACTTGTTTTTACACTTATTGATGTAGGTTCTTTTGCACTTGTTGTCCTTGCACTCATTGTTTCGCATTTGTTACCAGTATATTAGGTTATGTTTTGCCATCTTCTGCCCAGAAATGGCTCAGGATAGATTTTTTGTACCATACTGAATTCAAGTTCAAAGTGATCCAGTTTGCAAAAATAAATGGAAATCATGCTGCTTAATATCTGTTTAGTCCTCCTCCAACTTAGAAAACAATCCAAGACAGGCCATTGGAATTCCTGTGTCCACAAAGATTTTTCAGCAGGAGGTAAGAAGAATTACTGATGAAAAAGAAATTACTAATTTCAAAGGAAGATACAACTGATGTTTCAGGTTCATGAAATGGAATGGATTAAGCATGCATACATATACCAGACTTATCCAGAGAGTGCTGATGGTCAAACATAGCTCAAAGCACAGGCAGGAGAGTAGTCAGAGTCTCTCCTAAACACAGATTAGGACAAGCTAATGGATGGGTGTTTTGAAGAGTGATGGGGAGTTGTTTGAATTTATTATGAATAAAACTTTAGTTCAATAACCGTATGTCATACATTTTGTTTCAAATTTCAAGGCCCCAAATTAAGGTTGTCTTATCAATGGAGGAATATGGTATTATTTATTTTCCAAAAGCATTTTAACCTCTGCTTCCATGGCCCTTTATTAAATGTAATTTTCAGTGCATATGGTCTGAAAAGGATGCATTCAGCATTTCTACTTTTTTTTCATTTCTACTTTTTAACACTTGTTTATGAGGTTCTGTGCTCTACTACTTGGTCATTTTTGTATTGTCATTTAAGACCGATAAAAAGGCATATTCTTTTTGATTTCCATTTAGTTTTCTTTTTTAAATTTATTATCATCCATATGTATATGCATATTTTTAATTTGCAAAATTTCCTTCCACCTCCCTTCCCACTCCCTTCAGTGACAGTCAGGTTAGCATTGTACATACATGTTTTTGATAAACAGATTTACAGATTAATTATTTTTGGAATGAATAATTAGGATTAAGGGAAAGATACATAAAAGATAATTTTTCTGAAGTGCTCATCAGATTATGAAGGGCTTTTTTTAAAACTTTGTTTTGTTTTTCTTCCTCTGGATGGAGGTAACATTGTTCAAAACTGCTATCTAACACAGTTATTCTAGCTCTCTGAAATGCTGTGACTAACTGCTTTCATCAAAGCTGTTCAATTCATAATTTTTTTTAACGTATACATTGTCCTCTTGGTTCTACTCCCTTTGGTCATTCCATGCTTCTCTAGAGTCCAACCATTTTTGGTTCTTATAGAACAGTAATATTCCATAGTATTCATATACCACAACTTGCTTAACCATTCCCAATTGATGGGTATCCCTTCAATTTTCAATTATTTACCACTATATAAAGAGCTGCTATGAATATTTTGGAACATTTAGGACTTTTCCCTTTTTAATAATTTGTTTTGGATATATTTTATTGCTCTTTGGTGGACAGTTTTTTTGTTCTTTGGCCTTTAATGGATATCTACTTTTTCTAACTTTCTCCTTGACTTTTATGATCAGATTTTCTGTGTTTAGATGGAGGAAGTTGTAGCCTCACTTTAGTATACCTTTACTACTTTCTCCTATAATACACTTAATTTTTCCTTTAAAAATCTGGGTGCTATGTCTTTTGTTTGGCATAAGTTAAGTGTTGATACTACTTCATTGATTTTGGTTCCCTCTAGAAGCAAGATATAGTTTCATTGCTTTATCCCTTTTAATTAGGCCTATTTTTGTATTTTCTTTGTCAGAGGTTGGTCAGTGATTTCTACTTTTGCCTTTTGTTAATTCAACTAAAGCAAAATTGTTTCTACTCCAGCTCCTTATTTTAACTCTATCTGTTTCCCTGTTTCAAGTGTGTTTCTTGTAAACTGTATATTGTTTAATTCTAGGTTCAAATCCATTTTACTTATCTTCTGTTTCTAACTATGTTTAAGCCATTCATATTGAAAGTTATGATTACTAACTGTGTGTTTCCCTCCAGTCTATTTTTATTTCCTGTCCTTTTTCAAAGTCTATTTTACTTTTTTGTACATTGCCTACAATTTTATAATTTCCCCTTTCTTTCCTACTTTACTGGGCAGAGTTAAATTTATTTTATCCACTGAGTAAGTATGTGTATTTTCATTCTCTTAACTTATTTAGAGGTGACTAAGATTCAAATGTTTGAGGTTTCTGTCACCATTTAAAAATTTTTTTCCAGATCTTTTTATTTTTAATTTTTATATAATTTTTCTTACCATTTTTACTAGACTTTACTAGACTTTACTAGACATATTTTAACTTTTCCAGGAATTCTTTTTGAACTTGGGTTTAATTCAACTATGTTTCCTTTTAGACTTTATTCATAGCTCATTAGATTTTATTGAGTTAATTTGTGTCTTGATTTTTCCTGTCCAAATAGTAATGATTTTATGACCAGGCTCTCTAATTTTGGTCTTTTGTACCCTATATGATTTTTAAATATTTGCCATTACTTCCTTGTTTACATGTAATTTACTGATTCCTCTTTCCCCCCTCTTAATTGGTGCTAAAGCAGGAGAGTGAGCATTATGTGGTCTAGTTTACTAATTAGAAATTCATCTTTCATTTGCCATGGTGTTTTAAAAGCTGATCACTTCTAAAGGACCTTGCCCAAGCTTTTTAGAAACTTTTTCACAGAGAAAAATTCATTGAAAGGACTTTCCTACTAATTTTATCTTAATTGGTACATTGATTTGGCACATTGATTCCAAGAGGAATATACGCTTTGTTTTAGTACCACCCTTGCTGCAAATGATGTTTCCAATAACCAATTGTATTACATCAAAAACTTGTCTGCTATGATTACTTCTTCCAATACATTTCCCAAGGATTGTAAAAATTGTCTGAGTACATCTATGGGAATTTATATGAGAAATTTATGAGATTTAACTTACCTTTTAAAAATGCCACTGCAAGATTAACATTTAATATTACTTAGATACATTGAAATTGTCCTTTGTATAGGTAGCAAATGATATGGTTGTGCCACTGGATTTGCTGTCATGTTAGACAGTAATGTCAAGTAATATTCCTTCAATTGATTGAAAATGAAATATATAAATTGGTTTTAAAGTCAGGAGAGTAGTGCTTAAAGTTGAAATTTAAAAAGTGGAAATGAAAATAAAGTTCTCTTTTCTTCATAATATGGATTTATAAAATCACTCTACATGCATTCATATCTCTCTCTCTCTCTCTCCCTCATTTATCTATCCACAAGCACAATTATACATGTAATTTGAATATGCTATATTTCCTTCTCCAGTTCATTTTACTGATTAGGAATATGAGGCAAACAGAATTAAATGACTTACTGAGAGTCACACAGATAGCAAGTCTCTGAGGTCAGATTTTAACTCAGAATGATAAATCTTCATACTTCAAGTCTAGTTTATTAAATGTGCCGCTATGCTGCCAATATTTATGTACATATATGTGAATATTTAAATATATACATGCATAATTTAAACAAAATAATAAAAAGAGCTTTATTTTATTTATTGCTTACTCTGTATCAGGTCATTATTATTTCATTTGATCTTCACAAAGACTTTAGGTGAATAGGTGTAGTTATTATCACCATTTTAGAGTTTAGAAAATGGTTAGAAAAGTTTGTGATTTGCCAGAGTCATAAACTTTGAATTGTCTGAGAATATGCCTAAACTCAAATTATTCTGACTCCAGGCCTAGAGCTCTTTCAAATATTCTACCAAACTGCTTCACACACACACACACACACACACACACACACACACACACACACACACACACAAACACTTCATGTACACATAAACTTAAAGTGATCTTGTAAGATATGTAAAAATTTGAGAGGTTTTGTCCTTAATGATGCTTTCCCCCCCTAATGTCCTATATTGTTTTTCCTTTAAATCTGCACATTACTACTTATACAACTCTTCTCATTTTTAAATATCTATATGAATCAAGTTCCTCATTTAAAGTGATATATTTTCTAGATTCTTAAGCATCAGCTGTAGTAAAGACCTTTTGTAATTTTAGTCAAAATACTAAATATAGAATAATTAGTGTAGTAGTTATTAGTAATTATTAATATCTAATCAAAACAATTTTCTGCTAGGCTAAATGAATGAAAGAAGAATCTGAGTACAAAGTATTAAGGATACAAATAGAAATATAAGGCAATTGAAAGAATTTCACATTCTACTGGAGGAGATAATTACAGTGGAAGGGTGAAATTTCAAGTCAGATGTAAAGGGTATAACAGCAAAGCAGGTGCTAATGCCTCCTCTTTAAAACTGTATACTAGTTCTCCTTATTTCCTTAATATATTTTGACAAAGATCAATATTACTAACAATATGGAACCCATATAATAAATGGTGTATATTTATTTATATTCATGTCTCCTAAGGTTATATGTATTCCTTAAGGTCAAGGACCTTGTGATCTTATTCATCTTCAAACTTATTTTAGCACCTGACACATAGTAAATGTTTAATAGAATTATGCAAAACTGAATCTTATCCAGTTTCCTCCATATGGTACAATATTTCTTTAAATTCCTGACTGAATTATATTTATTTATATATTATCTTATATAAACCACAATGGCAGGAGAACAAAAAAGAATAAAAAGGGGATGGGAACTAACAAAAGAGCTAATCATATTCTACCGATAAAGCAAGGTGTGTAACCCACCAGAAAGGAAAAATAAGACTAGGTCATGTCTAATTTTTCTCTCTTTAGGTTATCTATATTAATATTGTTAGTTTGAGTTGAATCTCATTGCACTTATTTGTTCCTCGAAATGAACATACCAATGACCATAAAATAAGAAATGACTCTCCATTTTTTACCTTTTTTGAAGTTGAAAAATTTTATCACAATATTTCAGTTGTTGATTGTATTCAGTTACAATGGATTCATGCAGAGAAATTAAATGCTTTTCTTGCTATGCCTTCAGTTTTTCTTGGGAAAAAGTAATAGTCGACAATACAGGATAATGAGAAAATCTCTAGTCTCATGAGATTTCTACTATAAAGGATGAGAATTGATATTCTAGAAAAACATGGATTTTATGTATACCTTCATTAGAATATCTCTCTTCACTTCAGAAAGGCTGATAGAAACGTATTTTTTTATTGAAATAAATAGAAGTGCTACAGAACTGAGAAGGCATAGAATTAGAATTAAATCTCTGATGTCTACACGATATAATAGTAAGTAAGTAAGGTTCCTTACTGGGACCTAGACAGTAATCACTTTCAGTTTAAACTCAAGATAATTAATGACTTTGAAATAAGGACACACAAACTTTATGTTAGAGTGGAAAATGCACTTATTTGATAAAATATGAACAAAATTTGAAGAAAATAGAAGGAAAAATTTGAATGTTATCATGTGAATGCCTTTCTAGTGAGGGAAAAATAATCTGATATCAATGTATTCTTTTTTCCCAAAGATTTTATTTACTTTGACTTGTACAATTTTCCCCCTAATCTTGCTTACCTCCCTCCACCCCCCCACAGAAGGCAATTTGCCAGTCTATACATGGTATCAGTGTATTCTTGTCTTTTTTCCTTCCTTCCTTCCTTCCTTCCTTCCTTCCTTCCTTCCTTCCTTCCTTCCTTCCTTCCTTCCTTCCTTCCTTCCTTCCTTCCTTCCTTCCTTCCTTCCTTCCTTCCTTCCTTCCTCTCTTTCATTCCTTCCTTCTACTCATAAGAGCATTGGCTTTATCTGATACCTCTTCTCCAATAATTTTTAATTGATATTTTATTTTTCCAAATACCTGTTATGAAAGCATTTTCAGCATTTATCCATAGGCATTAATATGATTTTAAGATACAAAACTCCTTCCACTCTCCCTTCCCGCCCCCCTCTCCTCAGCAGTGACAATAAGGTTAATACTATACACACATATTTTTGAAAAACATGTTTACAAATTTGGTATTTTTGGTATGAGGAATTAGGATTAAGGGAAAGAGATACATAAGAGATAATTTTTATAAACTGATAATCAGATTTTGAAGGTTTTCTCAATTTTTTTTTTGTTTTTCTTCCTCAGGATGGGGATAGCATTGTCCATAGCCAGTCACATGGGGTTGTCCTAGCTCTCTGAACTGCTGAGAGGAGCTGTATCTATCAGGGTGGATCATCTCACAATGTTGTTGTTAATATGTACAATGCTCTCTTGGTTCTGCTTGCCTCACTCATCACCAGATCCTCTAACTCATTCAATGCTTCTGTAGAGTTTGATCTTTTATGTTTTCTTATAGAACAATAATATTCCATAGTATTCATGTATCATAAGTTGGTGAGCCATTCTCCAATTGATAGACATCCCCTCAATTTCCAATTCTTTGCCACAAGAAAAAGAGCTGCTATGAATAATTTGGAACACTAGAACTTAATCAATTTTTTATGATTTCTTCTGGATGTAAGCCTAGAATTGGAATTGCTAGATCAAAGGGAATGAACAATTTTATTGCTCTCTGGGCAGAGTTCCATATAATCCTCCATAATGATTGCGTCTGTTCACAACTCCACCAGCAAAATATCAATGTCCCGATCCTCCCACAACCTTTCCAACATAGAGCATTTTCCCTTTCTGACATCTTAGACAACCTGTTTTAATTTGCATTTCTGTAATTGATAATGATTTAGAACATTTTTTCAAATGATTATATATATCTTTAATTTCTTCATTTGCAAATGACTTCCCAATACTTGAAAATCTATAAAAATCTCAGTTTTCAGAATCATTGTTATAGTCAATAGGAACAAAAAATTGGTATGGCACTCTGCTTTCTGTGGAAGCTTATAGGGTAATGGGGTGGAGGATGTTGAGGTAGCAAGAAAGGTACACAAAAGGATAGAATACAAAAAGTAGAGCCAGGGTCAAAAGAGAAGTTAAGTAAAAATTCTATGAGAAGTCTGAGTGGAGAAAGATAGCTTTTACTTGGGGAGTCAAATAAGGCTTAAATTTGCTACTTGAAAAAGGAAAAATAGCGACATTATACCCAGGGTAAGATGGGATGTGTGAGACAATGTACTTTGCAAGTATGTAGGCTGACATATGCAAAGGCATGGAGGCATGAAAAGATAGGCTATTTACAAAATTATGAAATATTATATTTAAACTTAAATTTAATTATCCATAGATATTTTATTGTTTCCTTTTTTAAAAAATTTTTAATTTTCAATTTTTCCCCTAATCTTGTTTCCCCTCCCACACAGAAGACAGTCTGATAGTCTTTACAGTGTTTCCATACTATTTATCAAATTGATCAAAATTGAATGTGTTGAGAGAAAAAAATCACATCCTCAAGGAAAAAAATAAAATATGAGATGTCAAAATTACATACAAAGATAACTTTTTTTTAAAATTAAAGGAAATAGTCTTTGGTCTTTGTTTAAACTCCACAATTCTTTCTTTGGATACTGGTGGTATTCTTAGATATCATAAAATTGTCCCTGATTGTTGTTGCACTGATGAAATGAGCAAGTCCATTAAGACTGATCATCAACTTATGGTGTACAATGTTCTTCTGGTTCTTCTCTTCTTGCTCAGCATCAGTTCATGCAAATCCTTCCAGGCTTCTCTGAATTCCCATCCCTCCTTGTTTCTAATAGAACAATAGTGTTCCTTGGCTTACATGTACCACAATTTGTTCAGTCATTCCCCAATTGATGGACATTCACTCAATTTCCAATTCTTTGACACCACAAACAGAGCTGCTATGAATATTTTTATAAAAGTGTTGTTTCATCCCTTTTTCATGATCTCTTCAGGGCATATTCCCAGTAGTGGTATTACTGGATCAAAGGGTATGCATATTTTTGTTGCTCTTTGGGTGTAATTCCAAATTGCTCTGCAGAAAGACTGAATGAGTTCACAGTTCCACAAACAATGTATTAGTGTCTCAGATTTCCCACATCCTTTCCAACATTGATCATTGTCTTTTCTGGTCACATTGGCCATTCTGAGATGTGTGATGTGATAACTCAGAGATACTTTAATTTGCATTTCTCTAATCAAAAAAGGATTTAGAACAATTTTTCATATAAGTATGGATCTCTTTGATTTCCTCCTCTATAAGAATACCATCTGTTTCCCAATGTAAATCCTTTGACAATTTGTCGATTGGGGAATGGCTTGTTTTCTAAATAAATTTGACTTAGTTCTCTATATATTTTAGAAATGAATTCTTTGCCAAAAATGCTAGTTGTAAAAATTGTTTTCCAATTTATGACATTAGATTTGATCTTAGTTACAGTGGTTTTGTCTGTGCAAAAGCTTTTTAATTTAATGTAATCAAAATTATCTAGTTCATTTTTAATGATATTCTCAATTTCTTCCTTGGTCACAAACTGCTTTCCATTCCATAGATGTGACAGGTAAACTATCCCTTGGTATTCTAATTTGGTTATAATATTGTCCTTTATGTGTAAATCCTGTACGCATTTTGATCTTTTCTTTTTAAAAAATTTATTTTGAATTTTACAACTTTCCCCCCAATCTTGCTTCCCTCCTCCCACCCCCCACAGAAGGCAGTCTGTTATTCTTTACATCATTTCCATGATGTACATTGATCGAAGTTGAATGTGACGAGAGAGAAATCATGTGCTTAATGAAAAAAATATAAAGTATAAGAGATAGAAAAATTACATAAGAAAATGTTTTGTGTGTGTTTTTTTTTTAAATTAAAGATAATAGTCTTTGGTCTTTGTTCAAACTCCATGATTTTTTCCTCTGGATATAGATGGTATTCTCTATTGCAGATAGCCCAAAATTGTGCCTGATTGTTGCACTGATGGAATGAACAAGTCCCATAAGGTTGATCATCACCCTCATGTTGCTGTTAGGGTATACAGTCTTCTTCTTGTTCTGCTTATCTTGCTCAGCATCAGTTCATGCAAATCCCTCCAGGCTTCCCTGAATTTTTATCCCCTCCTGATTTCACATAGAACAATAGCATTCCATGCCTTACATATACAAATTTATTGTCATTCCTCAATGGATTAGAATTCACTCAATTTCCAATTGTTTGCCACAACAAACAAGGCTGCTATGAATGTTTTCATACAAGTGATATTTTTACCCTTATTCATAATTTATTCAGGGTATAGAACCAATAGTGTTATTGCTGGATCAAAGGGTGTGCACATTTTTGTTGCTCTTTGGGTATAATTCCAAATTGCTCTGCAGAAAGACTGAATAAGTTCACAGCTCCACCAATAATGTATTAATGTCCCAGATTTCCCCCATCCCTTTCAATATTGATCATTGTCCTTTCTAGTTTTTTTGTTCAGTCTGAGAGGCATGAGATGGTACCTCTGAGATACTTTAATTTGCATTTATCTATAAAGCAGTGATTTAGAATGATTTTTCATATGACTATATATTGCTTTGATTTCCTCCTCTGTAAACTGTCTTTGTGTAATCCTTTGACCATTTGTCAATTGGGGAATGGCTTGTTATATATTTTAAACATGAATCCTTTGTCAGAAATGCTAGTTGTAAAAATTGTTTCCCAATTTACTACATTTCCTTTGATCTTAGTTACAGTGGTTTTTCTGTGTAAAAGCTTTTAAATTTATTTTAATCAAAATTATCTAGTTTGCTTTTAATGATATTCTCCATCTCTTCCTTGGTCATAAACTGTGTTCCTTTCCATAGATGTAAGAGGCAAACTATTCCTTGATCTCCTAGTTTGCTTATAATATTGTCTTTTATGTTTAAATCCTGTATCTATTTTGATCTTTGCTTGTCATTGGGTATGCGATGTTCAACTGATCCAAGTTTCTGATCCAAATTTATTAACTTCCAATTTTCCCAAAAGTTTTTATCAAAGAGAGAGATTTTATCCCTGAAGTTGTACTCTTTGGCTTTGTCAAACAGCAAATTAATTACTATAATCATTTCCTCCTATCTCTTTTGCATCTAGTCTGTTTCACTGATCCACCACTCTGTTTCTTAAGCAATCCCAGACAGTTTTGATGACTGATACCTTATAATATAATTTTAGATCTGGTAGGACTAAGCCACTTTCTTTTCACTTTTTTTTCATTAAATCACTGGAAATTCTTGATTTTTTTATTTCTCCATATGAATTTACTTACAATTTTTTTCTAAAATAATTTTTTAGACTTTTGATTTTTAGAGCACTAAATAAGTAATTTAATTTTGGTAGAATTATTATTTTATTATATTAGCTCAGCCATCCATGAGCAGTGGATATTTGACCAGTTAGTTAAATCTGATTTTATTTATGTGAGAAGTGTTTTGTAATTGTTTTCAAAAAGTTTCTGAGTCTGTCTTGGCAAGTAGATTCCCAGGTATTTTATATTGTCTGAGGTTACTTTGAATGGGATTTCTCTTTCTAGCTCTTTCAGCTGTATCTTGCTAGCCATATATAGAAATGTTGAGGATTTTTGAGGGTTTATTTTAAATCCTGTGATTTTGCTAAAGTTGCTAATTGTTTCCAGTAGTTTTCAGATGATTTTTTAGGATTTTCTAGGTATACTGTCATGTCATCTACAGAGTGAGAGTTTTGTGGTGATAACAGCCATCTTTGTTTCACCCTGATATTATTGGGAATGCCTCTAGTTTATCCCCATTGCAAATAATGCTTCTTGGTGGTTTCAGACATATACTACTAATCAATCTAAGGAACAATCCATTTATTCCTTTGTTCTTTAGTGTTTTTAATATGAATGGGTCATGTATTTTGTAAAAGACTTTTTTGGCATCTGTTGATATAATCATGATTTCTGATAGGTTTATTATTGATCTAATTAAATAAACTAACAGTTTTCCTAACATTGAATAAACCCTGCATTCCTGGGATAAATCCTACTTGGTCATAGTGTATTACCAGTGATAACTTGTTGTAATCCCTATGCTAAGAATTTATTTAAGGTTTTTATATCTATATGCATTAGAGAGTTAGGTCTATAATTTTCTTTTGCTGTTTTGACTCTTCTTGGTATTGGTATCAGCACCATATTGGTGTCATAGAAAGAGATAGGCAGAGTTCTATCTTCACCTATTTTTCCAAAGAGTTTATTTAGAATGGGAATCAATTGTTTAAAAAATGTTTAATAAAATTCACTTGTGAATCCATTTGACCCTGGAGGTTTTTTTCTTAGCAAGTTCAATGATAGCTTGTTGATTTTCATTTTCTGAGATAGGGTTATTTAAACATTTAATTTTCTCTTCATTTAATCTGAACAATTTATATTTTGATAAGTATTCATCCATTTCACTTAGATTACCAAATCTATTGGCATAGTTGGGCAAAGAAATTCCAAATTATTTCTATAATTTCCTCCTCATTGGTGGCAAGTATACCTTTTTCATTTATGATAATAGCAATTTGGTTTTCTCCTTTCTTTTTTTAAATCAAATTAACAGAACTTTATCAATTTTATTTGTTTTTTCATAAAACCAACTCTTGGTTTTATTTTTCAGTTCAGTAGTTTTCTTGCTTTCCATTTTATTCATTTCTCCTTTAATTTTTAGAATTTCTAATTTTATATTTAATTGGGAATTTTTAATTTGTTCTTTAATTTTTTAGTTACATGTTTAGTTCATTGATTTCCTCTTGTTTGTAATTTATTCAAGTAAGCATTTAAAGATATAATAAATATATCCTCTGACAACTGCCTTGGCTGTATCCCATAAGTTTTGGTATGTTGTCTTGTTATTGTCATTATCCAGGATGAAATCATTAATTCTTTCTGTAATTTCTTTTTTGAGCCACTAATTCTTTAAAATGAGGTTATTTAGTTTTCAATTATTTTAGATCTATCTCTCCCTGGCCCAATATTGCATGTGATTTTTATTGCATTATTATTAGAGAAGGATGTATTCACTATTTCTGCCTTTCTGCATTTGATTATTAATTTTTTAATATCCTGGTACATGGTTAATTTTTGTGTAAGTCCATGTACTACAGAAAAAAGTATATTCCTTTCTATCCCCATTCAATTTTCTCCAAAAGTCTATCATGTCTAGGTTTTCTAACATTCTATTTACCTCTTTGACTTCTTTCATGCTTATTTTATGGTTAGATTTATCTAAAATCTGAGAAAGAGAGTTTGAAATCTACCACCAGTAGCATTTTTCTGTTTATGTCTCCCTGTACTCATTCAACTTTGCCTCTATGAATTTATGTGCTATATCACTTGTTGCATACATATTTAGTATTGAAATTTCTTCTTTGTCTGTGGTAACTTTTAGGAGGATACACTTTCCTTCCTTATCTCTATTAATAAGATCTCTTTTTTGAAACTGCTTTGTCTAAGATAAGTATTGCTACCCCTGCTTTTTTCACTTAATCTGAAGCAAAATATATTTTGCTCCAACCTTTTACCTTTACTCTATATGTATCTCTCTATTTCAAATGAGTTTCTTGTAAGCAGTATATTGTAGTCTACTAGTTTTTAATCCACTCTGATATTTGCTTATATTTTATGGGAGAGTCCATCCCATTCACATTCAAAGTTATAATTACTGAATCTTTATTGCCCTCCATGCTATCTTTCCTCTGTTTGTATTTTACCCTTTTCCCCCCCCAATATCCATATTCCCCAGGAATTTTTTTCTGAATACCACCACCTTCACTGTTTGCCCGCTTGTATCCAACCCCTCTCCTCTTTTCTTTCTCCTTTATCTTTTCCCCTTCTTCCTTCCCTTCCTTCTGTTAGCTCCTCTTTTCCTCCCCCTCCCCCTTTCCCCTTTTAATATTTGAAAGGTAAGATAAGTTTCTCAAATTAACTGAGTGTGTGAATGTTAACATTAGGTGAAATCTGAGGAAAGTAAGATTCAGGTGGTTCTTACCTCCTCCCTTCTTTCCCCCTATTGCAATAGGCCTTTTGTACCTCTTTATTTAATGTGATTTACCCCATTCAATCTCCTCCCTCCTTCCTTGTCCTTACTGTCCCTCCTTTTTAGGGAGATATTGTTTTTAAATCATTCTATCAGAGTCAAGGATAAGTCATGAGTGTCCATTACTTCTGGCTAAATATATTCTCTCTAATAGAATTAATTAATTCTCTATAGTTATGAGAATCTTCCTCCCAGGTGGGGATATAGACAGTTTCATCTTATTGGATAGCAGTTTTTTCTTTACCCTTTTTTACCTTTTCATGTTTCTCTTGAGTCTCCTGTTTGAAATCCAAATTTTCTAGTTAGCTCTGATCTTTTCTTCAGGAAAAGTTGGAAGTTTCCTATATTGTTAAATGTCCATCTTTTCCCCTGGAAGAGAAGGCTCAATGTTGCAGGATAATGAATTTTTGGCTGCATTCCAAGCTCCCTTGCTCTTCAGAATATTGCATTCCAAGGGGGTAGTGGATAAAGCACTGGCCTTGGAGTCAGGAGTATCTGGGTTCAAATCCGGTCTCAGACACTTAATAATTACCTAGCTGCGTGGCCTTGGGCAAGCCACTTAACCCCATTTGCCTTTCAAAAAAAATAATATCGCATTCCAGAACCTTTGATCCCTTAATTTTGATTCAACCAGGTCCTATGTAATCCTTCATGTTGTTCCTTTGTGTCTAAATTGTTTCTTTCTAGCTGCTTGAAGGATTTTCTCTTCAATCTGCTAGTTTTGGAATTTGGCCACAATATTCCTTGATGTTTTCATTTTGTAATCTCTTTCCAGAGGGGATCGATGTATTCTTTCAATCACTATTTTGCCCTCCAGTTCTATGATATCAGGCCAATTTTCTATCAATAAATTCTGTAGTATTGAATCCAGGATTTTTTTTTTCTGTTCAGTGATTTAAGGAAGCCCAATGATTCTTAGGTTGTCTCTCCTGGATCTATTCTCAAGGTCAGTGGGTTTTCCAGTGAGTTATTTTACATTTTCTCCTATTTTTTTCAATGGGGGGGTGTTGTTTAAGAGATTCTTGTTGTCTCATGCAATCATGATCTTCTAGAGATTCCATTCTATTTTTAGAGAAGAAATTTCTTCATATACTTTTTTGCAACTCCTTTTCCAAATGGTCAGTTCTATTTTTGGAGGAGTTTTTTCATTCACCCATTTGAGGTTTTGAGAGAATTATTTCCTTTTTGCATTTGTCCAATTGTATTTACCAAGGATTTGTTTTCTTGTTGCAAGCTGTTAATTTTCTCTTGAGTTTCGTTTCCTAATTTTTTCCAAATGATTGTAAAACTCCTTCCTGATTTCTTCTAGGAACTCCTTCTGGGCTGGAAACCAATTCATATTCTGCTCAGAAGTTCTAGATCTCTCTGAGTTAGGATCTTTGTCTTCAGGGAAGATTTCTATCAATGCCCCCCCTCCCCCTTTCCACTGACCTTTCTTCATTTACCAAAGGTATTCTGTTAGGGTGTGGGGAGCAGTTCACAGATTTTTGGTTTTCAAAACTGTAGAGGCGTTGCTCATTGGGTTTAGTAACTCCAAGTGGGTTGCCTAGTAGGGGGTGCTGTTGCCTTCTCTGAAGTGTGTGTGTTCTTGATTTGTGACCCACTCCCTAGGCCTGGAGGGAGTGGGAGGCACAGCTGGATAATTTATCCATGAAAGATGTGGGCTGGGCCCTGGTGCAAGATACTTAATCTCCCCATTCTACTTAGGGACTTCTGCTGCCCATGCCTGAGCCTGGGGTGAAGTGGGGTGGTGGGAGGGGGTTGTTAATGTGTTTGTTCTGGGAAGAGGACTCCACTGAAAGTATGAAGCCCATAGCCTTGAGTTAAGTGGCTTGATGTCCAGCCACACTCTGCAACTCTCTATTCTAGAACTCCCCTTCCAGCCTCACCAGAGTTCCCCAGACCACTGCTCCCATAGCCAAAGCCTCTACAAGTGTTCTTAAGTTTGTCCTTGGGCTTTGCTCCATCACCCCTGGGATGGATCTCTCTTTTCTCTGCCCCCAGCCTCCCTAAGCTCCCCTGAGACAGACCTTGTTGGAACATATTCTTCTCTAACCTTCTTTTTCTGGGTTTTGTCAATCGAATCTCTGTTAAGAGGTATGTTTTATATTAGTTTTGAGGGAAAGCCAATAGATCTTAGCACAGTGCCTGGTTTCTCTCTGCCATCTTGGACAGAATCCCTCTCTATAAACATTTTGATTCATTTGATGGATGATCTTGAGTATTAGCATCAGGAGAGAATGAGGAATAGTCTAGTCTTTCCAAAATGTTACTATTATTAGATTTAGGATGCATGAGCATTTTTTTTCACATTTTAGATATAAGTTGATCTAGTCATGTTTATAGTCTAAAAGTTGACCATGCAAAATTGATCTAAGGAGAGATAGGCAGGTTTACAGGACAAGTTCATAGAATCAGCAGAAGAGTATGAGATGAAGCTATGGGTAATGGGATTAGGTTTGGCAAAGGGATAGATCATCTTTTTTTCTCAGAGGAAGAACTATGAGAAGATTGGGGATAAAATGAAGGGAGAGATGAGATATTCTATCTTTTTCAGTTGTCAGATATCTACCATGATAAGTTAGGAGTAGGAAACATGTTTGAGAAGAAATAAATGTTTTGGAGCAAATGCCATGAAACAGTTTTAGTAAGAGGCAAAAAACATTTTCATTGATTCTCAGAAAATAAGAAAACAACTGGTAAGTAAAAGTATTTAAATTAAGAAGCAAATAAATCTCTCTGAGAATATAATTTAAATTTTCTCTCTTTCTCCATTTTGTCTCATCATAATTTTTCTTTTAATCAATTATTCCTCCCATAAGAAAAAAAATCTGTTATGAATTTTAAAGAACATTTTAATCCCAAGGATAATATATCTTCATCAAAAAACACAATTGCATCAAACAATTGAAGAGAAAATGTATCATTCAATAATTTTATTTAATTTTTCCAAATATTAAAATTAATTTTAGAATGAAGACTCAGACAATCTACTTAGAAATGCAGTCCTTGAAGGGATAGGAGTACACTCAAACAAAAATAATTCTTTGAAGATAATTACTGAATACTTACTTGAAGTGATAAGTTGTTTTTATGTTGTGAGAGAGTAAAAAGTCCTCAGAAGATGAACTGATTTTAAAATATCTCATCACTTGTTTTTGGACCTGTCATAAAAAATGATTGTCTTTTACAATATTGAATATCCAAGGCTCTTGAGAGGTATAACAACTTAAAAGATTATATCCTAAAGACATTTGACTAATTTAATGAGTTCATGTTTTAGTTTGTTTCAGGTTATACCTGAGAAAATGACTATCTCAGTTAGGTTTGGTAGTTCAGAGAACAGAGGTGAAACCTCATCCTTATTGGATCTGAGAAAAAAATTATGAAGTAATATAAATCATAAGTCACATACCCAAGTATGAAAGACCATGTGTATATCTTCAAAAAAAAATCCTTAAACTGATGCCCTATTTTTAGTTCAAATTAGCAAAGTTAATTTGAAATATAGCTTTCCTCAGAATAATAAGGTCTATAAAGACTAATACCCTGATCTAGGTGACCA
This sequence comes from Macrotis lagotis, assembly GCF_037893015.1. Classification (NCBI taxonomy): domain Eukaryota; kingdom Metazoa; phylum Chordata; class Mammalia; order Peramelemorphia; family Peramelidae; genus Macrotis; species Macrotis lagotis. The sequence goes on from NC_133664.1 coordinate 146,019,804, forward strand.
TCAGATTGTGGTTATCTAGATGGTTTTTATCTTTTTATAGCTTAAATATTATATAGATCATATAAAACTACATAACAAGGCTGGTAGGAAGACTTTGAAGTTGAGGGCTATGCTCACTCACTTCTGGATTGTTCAAAAACTTTTCAGTTTCACATGATTAAAATTATACACTTTATATCCTGTAGCATTTAATATCCCTCATTTGTTCAAGAACTCTTTATATTACCTTTTATACCTAGGCATATATTTCTATATTTAGCTATATATGCACATATACATATCTGTGTATATTACCTATGAGGTCATGAAACCATTTGGAGTCCCATGTAGCATATAATGTGAAATAATAATCTAATGATAATTTATTCTAGATTACATCAAAAAAGCTGATATTAACTTTATCATTAGTTATTATTTACAAGGGCTAATGTTGATAATGGTTTTACTGCTCAGAAATTTTTCCTATCGTTAGGTGGACAGTAAGATCCTCATTTTCATGATCATTTTCTCATCAAAGCTCACTTTTGAATTCTGGAGACATCTACTTATATCTCTTGTCTAGGAGTTTTTCTTCATATTATATAATAAAAAAGTTTGTTCTGGTTACATTTGAATCAGGTAGGAAACATTTAATGTATTCCTACACAAAAAGCAATGAAAGCCATAAAGGATTCATAGCATGCTTCAAGAGAGTGATTAGAACAGAATTCATTAACTTAACTATAACTATGGGTACAGTTGTAAAACTGTTAGTTAAGCCACATTAGATCATAAAATACTTTTTTTAAAAAAGACTAGTGATTTGCTTTTTAAAAAAATTCACCTTGCCTTGTCATTAGCTGATCACTTCTGTTAGTAATCAAAGACTAAATCAAATCCTTTTACAGTAGCAGGAAAATTCTCTAATTCCTCAAATTCCTCTGCCATATGTTGATGGTAGCATACAACACTGCTTCCACTAAACTAGTGCATAATAGTTCATGAACTGATGGACAATGACACCTTTACAGCTATAGACCTTGAGACCTTTTGAAACTGATAGCAAATTTTAATGTTGCTGCTCCATCATATCTTTACAGAAGGAAACAAAAGGTTTGCAAAGGGATTAGTAGATAATAACCTTGTTAAACATTCCAATTAGACAGTTGACCACACCTCTATCTGGTTCTTCAGGACAAATCAAAGAAATCTCATGCTAGAAACATAAAAATAAGAAGAGTACCACCACCCCCATTTAATATGTGCATTTACTTCTGGATCAGGAACAAATTAGAAAACAACTATGGAGTGCCAAATGTTGCAATATCCTGAAGTTCTGCCCTCTCCCAATAATCTTTCATGAGATGGGGCAGAAAAAGATAATACACAACCTATATTCTGTCAATGAAGGATAAATAAAGTAAGCATCTTTACACTGCTGTACAGCTTTACAATTTTCTCAGCAGTTTCCCCATTAAAAATGTGTTTCCTTCAATTACTGAACACTTTGTCATTATGTTTAATTAATTATGCATGCTATACACCTATTCTCATTAATATTCACTTCTACTTTCTTTTTTAACCATTATCAATTTTTATCAGTGATCTGTATTAAATCTGAGATTAGATACTATTAAATCTACTTCCTTCCCACTATTTTATTTTTCATTGTATACTTTGATATTTTTTAAATTATTTGTCCCAATTAATTTTGATGTAATGTTGTTTAGTTCAACAATAGATTCCTATTGCCATAAATCTGTAAATTAATTTCAACAATAGGACAATTTTATAATACTAACACAGTCCAATCATTAGGAATTACTTTCTATCCAATTATTTTGATGTGACTTTATTTTTGGAAAGAATCTAAATTCTAGATGTATCTTGATTGGAAGACTCTAGGATAATATATATCATGTGGTGAAAATATGGACTGTAAGTTTTTTTCTAATTCCATTATGTTTTTAATAATATACAAAATGTGGGTGGCTAGGTGGTGCAGTGGATAGAGCACAGGCCCTGGAGTCAGGAGTACTTGAGTTCAAATCCCATCTGAGACACTTAAAAATTACCTTGCTGTGTGGCCTTGGGCAAGCTGCTTAACCCCATTGCCTTGCCAAAAAAACAAAACAAAAACCCTAAAAAACTAATATACAGAAAGGCAAATTATTTTGTGGATTTATTTTATATGTTGCTGAATTTAAGATTTCTTTTACTTTTTCTGTTGAATTTCTGGACACCATTAAACAATCAGATTATCATATTCAAGAAGTAATGATTTTGTTTACTCTTTGACTGTAATTGTTGGGTAATTTTATTTTTTTAGTCTTATTGATGTAGTTAGCATTTCTAATTTTATATCAAAAATAGTGGCAAAATAGACTTTTTTTATATGTTTGATGTTATTAATGGTTTTATGGTTTTGTTATGTTGGATGATTTTCGCAATTGATTTTAAGAAGATATGCCTTAAAGTAATAATGCAATGACCATTTATTCTTAAAATTTTCAATTTTAAAAAATGGAAATGGACAGAAACCACAGAGGGACCCAATGAGGCAGTTCTCCTATGCAACATAACCTGGAAAATAGCAGAAAGGCTCTGCTCCCAGGGGTCGGAGGGGAGGCCTGCCAGAGCCAAAGTACTTCAGCCTCCAGGAGGCAGCCTCAGGGTTCTGGGAGCCGGGGCTCACAGCAGCAGGGGAGTCTCCTGAGCTACCCTCCTGGGGAGCACTCACTGAGCACAAAGTGGGGGAACGGTGGGGGGGGGAACTCTGCCAGAGCAAGCACATGGAGCCCAGCCCTCAGGGCACACAGTGAGCAGCATGGCCAGCACAGCAAAGATCCAGGAACAGAAGCAGGCTGAGCCCCTAAGCAGGAGCCCCCAGGGCATGAGCCCATTGAACCTAGGGAGGGGAGTGAAGACAGACTGCACAGCTCTGCCCCTGGAACAGGACTCTGGGGCTCTGACCACAATCAGATCCTGATCTCAGTCTAGGCCCCCCATAGAACAGCAGGGAGCCCCCTCCACCTCAGCCCTGTGGCAGAGGGGGGCGCATATGGTCATTCACAGACCAGGAGGGAGGACAGAGCCTCACATACTGAGACCCTTATGGGAGTGTCCCAAAAGCTCAAGAAGCACCACAAAACCAGGCTAAGGCTGGGAAAATGAGCAAGCAGAGAAAAAAGAGGAAGACCATTGAAAAATATTTTGCAAATGATCCCAAGAAGGATCAAAATATTCAGTCTGAAGATGAAGCACAAGTTCCTGCATCTAAAGACTCCAAGAAAAACAAATTGGGCTCAGGCTATGACAGAGCTCAAAAAAGACTTTGAAAATCAAATGAGGGAGTTAGAAGAAAAACTGGGAAAAGAAATGAGAGAGATGCAGGAAAAACATGAAAATGAAGTCAGCAGTTTAGTCAAGGAAATCCAAAAAAAAGCTGAAGAAAATAGCATGCTAAAAAACAGCTTAAGTCAAATGCATAAAACAGTTCAAAAAGTTATGGAGGAGAAGAATACTTTAAAAAGCAAAATTGGCCAGATGGAAAAAGAGATAAGAAAATTCTCTGAGGAAAACAAAACCTTCAGACAAAGAATAGAATTCAGGGAGATTGATGAATTTACCAGAAATCAGGAATCAATACTTCAAAACAAAAAATGAAAAATTAGAAGAAAATGTGAAATATCTCATTGAAAAAACAACTGATATGGAAAACAGACTTAGGAAAGATAATTTAAAAATGGAATACCTGAAAGTCATGATCAGGAAAAGAGCCTTGACATCATTTTCAAAGAATTACTACAGGCAAATTGCCCTGATATTGCAGAAGCAGAGGGCAAAGTAGAAATGGAAAGAATCCACCGAATCCCCCCAAGAAAGAGATTCCCAAAAAATCAACCCTTAGGAATATTATAGCCAAGTTCCAGAACTCCTAAGTCAAAGGGAAAATATTACAAGCAACCAGAAGGACACAGTTCAAATATCGTGGAGTTGCAGTCAGGATTACACAGGATTTAGCAGCAACTAAATTGGAAGCTCACCAGAAGGCAAAAGTGCTTAGAATGCAGCCAAGAATCAACTACCCACCAAAAATGTATGTCCTCTTCCAAGGAAAAAAGATGGACTTTCAATGAACCAGGGGAATTTTAAATGTTCCTGCTGGAATGGCCAGAGCTGAACAGAAGGTTTGATCTTCAGATACAGGACTCAGGTGAAGCATAGAGATTGGAGGAGAAGGGGAAAATATGAGGGACTTAATGATGATGATAAACTGCATGTATTCCTGCATAGAAAAATGACACTGATAATACTCATATGAACCTTCTCAGTTAATAGAGCAGGTAGAGGGAGCTTTTCTAGTTGAAGCTCAGGAGAAAGCTGAATTCAAAAATAAAATGTGGTGTAAAATGGAGTCAATAGAAAAAAAAGGGAAATGTAGTGGGAGAAAGAAAAAGGAGAGGGGGAATAGCCCAAGATATTTCATATAATAAGATTTTTCCTTTATTACAATGAGCTATTGCAATGATATGGAAGGGGGGGAAGGCAAGGGGGAATGAAGGAAACCGCTCTCATCAGAGGTGGTTAGGAGAGGAAACAGCATATATACTCAATGGGGTATAGAGATATGGACTAAGAAGGAGAGGGGGGGACAGGGGGAAGGGGTGGGGATGTGAATGAAAGAGGAGAGGGTGGACCATGGGGGGAGAGTGGTCAGATATAACACATTTTCTTTTTTACGTCTTGTAAGGGACTGGGATTGGATGGCCTGTCTGGGACCATAAGGCCAGGTGGATGCTGGGCCTAAGGGGTGGTATGGGGGCTCAGGGCCTCTTGGCCCCAGAACTGGGGATCTGTCTGCTGTGCCACTCAGCTACCCTACAGCAGAGTCAGAGTGAAAGGAGAAAGAAAATATAGTACATGGTAGTGGAGAAATACAAAAGGAGGGAGTTGATCAGCAATAGCAACAGTGGAAAAATATGGAAGTAACTTTTGCGATGGACTTACCATAAAGAATGCAAACTACCCATGACAGGGTTGTTGGTGTTGGAACAAAGACTCAAGCACATTTTTTATCATTATTATTTGGGGGGGGGGGGTGCAGGGCAAATGGGGCTGGGTGGCCTGCCTGGGTCCGCATAGCAGGGTGATGGTTGGGTGTTTGAGGCCAGATTTCAATCCAGGAGCTCCTTGCTCAAGGGCCAATGCTCTGTCTGCCACCCCTACTCTTATTACTATTTTATTTTATTTTGGGTCTTTTTTTTTCTTTTTTGTTTTTTGCAGGGCAGTGGAGTTCGGGTGGCTTGCATGTCACACGGCTGGGTGATTGTTGGGTGTACGGGCCAGATGTGGGCTCGGGTGCTTGTGGCTCCAGGGCTGGTGCTCCGTCCATTGCACCACCTGGCCATACCTACTATTATTACTATTTTTTTAATTTTAATTTTTTTCTCTCCCCTTTACTTTATCACTCAAGCAGGTCTATATTTATGGGGGAGGAGGTATTTTGTTGACTCTTAAACAAGAATATTTTATTAATGTAACAAAAATTATTTGTACAAAATGAGAATAAATATTAAAAAACAGAAATGGGTACTGAATTTTGCTGAATGATGATCACATAGCTAGTAAATTATGGAGACCTTTTTTGAATTTAGGTATTTTTTTTTATTCTAAGTCCAGGGCTCAACCCATTGTACCACATATATAGCTTGCTACATCATATAGTTGAGAGAATATATTTAGATAAAATGATTTCTTTTCATTTCTATTATTTCTTCTTTACCTATAGCAATTGTTCTTTTTTCTTCTTCTTTGCATTCTGTTAAAATTTGTTTATTTAAATTATAAAGTATTTTTCCCTCCTATTTGCATTGCTATCCTAGAGGGAAGTCAAGTTAAACCCTTGTAAGAAATAGACATAGCCAAACATAATAAATTTCCAGAGTGCCATAAAAAATGTTATGTCTCATTATGTATATTAGGTCAATCATCTCTCTATGAGGAGATAAATTGGTAGTATTCTTCCTTAATGGTCATCTAGAATTATGGTTGATTATTTAATTCACCAGAATTCTTAAATCTTAAGAAATTTTTTTTAAATATACAAGTTGTTTAAATGGCTCTTCTGGTTCTTTTTCATTTCACTCTGCTTCATTTCACATAGATCTTCCTAGATTTCACTCCATCATCATTAATTACAAAAAAATCATATTTAATTGCAGATGTATGCTACCTTAAGATGCTTAGCCATTCCTCAATTGATAGTCTTAGTTTCTAATTCATTGTCTTTATAAAAGGGAGCAATTGCTGCAAATTTTTGTACATTTTAAACAAGTTATATAGGACAAGACCTTTTTTTCATTTGATCTCATTGACCTATAAAGATGTTAATGGTATTGTTGGGTCAGAGTAGGCACAGTTTGTAACAGCTTTTTGACAACAATTCGAAGTTGTTTTCCAGAATGACTATACCAATATAATGATTTACAGAGTACATCAATTTGTCTATATTTTTATATTTCCTCCAAGTCATTACTTTTTTCTGACTTTACCCATCATGTCAAAAGGTATGAGTTAATTTCATTTGCATTTTTCTATGTCATTTTCAACATTTCAACATTCATTTTTCCCCCAGATTGCTATGTTGTTCAGTATTGTCTTATTTTTCTTGAACCCACTTGAGTTTTTTTTCAAAAGTACTGAAGTGCTTTGCCATTTCCTTCTCTAGTTCATTTTACCAATTAGCTAGCTAAGATAAACAAGGTTAAGTGACTTCTCCAGAATAATACAGTTAATAGATTTTTAAAGCTGGATTTGAACTCAAGAAGATGAGTCTTCCTGATTTCAAGCCTGGCTGTCTATTCACTGTGGCACAAATATAATTTGACCATTTATTAATTGGGAATAGTTTTCTTCTCTTCTTTTTTTCTCAAGATAAGCTTTCAATTTGTCTACATTTTTTTTAGTTTTTTTATGATTTCTTATTTTTGTTTTATCTTTTATTTGATTTTCAGCTACTTTTTCTTCTTTTTTTTTTCTTTCCATACCAAATGAACTATTCTTTGTTATTTTTGTTAATGAAAATTTTTGGAGACAGATTTTTCTCTAAGTACTATTTTAAAAATTTTTTGAATTTCTCTGTTTATTTTTATCCATTTGCACATGCATATTTCCAAGTTACAAAATTTTTCTCCACCCTCACTTCCCACTCCCCTCTCCTCAGCAGGGAACAGTCAAGTTAGCATTTTTACATACATATTTTGTTAAACATATTTACAGATCAATGATTTATGGCATGGGGAATTAGAATGGATGGAAAGAGATACATAAGAGAGAATTTTTATAGTTTTCATCAGATTCAGAAGGGTTGTTTTTGTATATGTGTATGTTTTGTTTTTCTTTCTCTGGACTGTTGAAAGAGTGGCTTTCATCAAGGTAGTTCATCTCATAATATTATTGATGTTGTTCTCTTGGTTCTACTCCCTTCACTCAGCATCAGATCTCATAAGACATTCCATGTTTCTCTAGAGTGTACCATTAATGATTTCTTAAAGAACAGTAGTATTTCATGTACCATAGCTTGTTTAGTTATGCCAATTGATGGGCATCTCTGCAATTTCCAATTCTTTGCCACTACAGAAAGAGCTGCTATGAATATGTAAGACAGTTTTCTAATAAAGAAATTAAAGCTATATATAATCATGAGAAAAACTCCAAATTGTTATTCATTAGAGAAATTCAAATTAAAATAACTGAGGTATCACCTCACACCACCCACACCTATCACATTGGTTCAGATGAGAAAAAGGAAAAGATGATCAATGTTGGAAAGACTGTGAGAGGACTGGAGCATTGGAATTTATTGCTGGTGGAGTTGTGAATGGATCCAACCATATTGGAGAGCAATATGGAGCTATGACCAAAAAGCAATAAAACTATTCATTCCCTTTGACCCAACAATTCCAATTGTAGGTCTTTATGCAGAAGAAATCATAAAAATGGGAAAAGTCCCATATTTCCAAAACATTCACCATTTTAACTAGAAGTAGTAGATTTTAACTCCAATGGCAGAACCCCAAATTTATTTTATGTAGAATTAGACATATGACAGTGTCAGAAAAATTTGCTGAATTCAGTCAAATTTATAGAGAGGAACTGTGTCATAGATATAATTTTAAAAGTAATGAAAGTTCATATTTCAAGATATCTGAAAGAAGGGAAAAGGTAATGAACAGTATTATTTTTTAAAGTTTCTAATAACTGTTGAATCATATATTTAAATCATCATAGACATAAACTTTGTAAATTATATATATATATATATATATATTTATGCAATAAATATAAATAATTTTAATATTCCATAGAATTTATAGAATTCACAGACTTCTATAGTAGGCAATATTTTCCATATAACTACAGAGAGATATAGTTGTTAGAGGCATTTGCCTCTCTGATTAAGGATGTCCTATATATATTTACACACTCTGGTCTCACTGTGCCTCACTGATAACATTCCATTTTCCATGGAAATTTTCCATTTCTCTGTAATGGCTGTCTCTAAAGGCTTTTCAATAATGTAACTGAGAACTCAGTTTCCCTCAAGAATCAGTTCTTTTATATGAGTCATTTCCTTATTCCCTAAACTATTTGATGAAAAAATGGGTCTGAGGCTTCTCTGTGATTTCTATAACCCTTCACCTCCTTTACTTCTTAATACCAAAAGATATATTTCCCTGCTTTATGACCCACTTTTGCATTGACATCACCATTTTCTAAAGTATTTGTTTTTTTTAAAAGTATTTATTTATTTTCATCCATTTGTACAGGCATATTTCCAATTTACAAAATCTCCCTCCATCCTCTCTTCCCACCCCCTGCTTTCAGTTGGGAATAGTCAGGTTAATATTTTACATACATATTTTGTTAAACACATTTACAAATTAGTAATTTTGGCATGAGGAATTAGGATTAAGGAAAAGAGATACATAAAAGATAATTTTTATAGAGTGTTCATCAGATTCAGTAGTGGTGGGTTTTTTTCCTGTGTTTTGTTATCTTTCATTTTTCTTCCTCTGGTTGGGAATAATATAGTCTATAATCTGTCAAATATGGTTGTCCTAGCTCTCTGAACTGCCAAGAGGGGCTACTTCTACCAAGATTATTCATCTTTTAATGTTGATGTATAAATTGTTCTCTTTGCTCTACTTCCTTCACTCAGCATCAGATCCCATAAGTAGTTCCATGTTTCACTTGCTATAAAACAATAATATTCCATAGTATAGTATTCATGTACCATAACTTGTTTAGCCTTTTCAGAACTGATGAGCATCCCCTCAATTTCCAATTCTTTGCCACTACAAAAAGGGCTGCCATGAATATTTTGGAACATGTAAGTCTTTCTCCATTTTTTTTACAATTTCTTCTGGCTATAGAACTAGAATTGAAATTGCTGGATCCAAGGATATGAACAGTTTTATTGTTCTTTGGGCATGGTTCCATAGTGCTCTCCAGAAAAGTTCAATCCATTCACAACTCTACCAGCAGTGCATCAATGTCCCAATCCTCCCACAACCTCTCCAACATTGATCATCTTCCCTTTTTCTCATCTGGGCTAATCTAATAGGGATGAGATGATACCACATTGTTGTTTTAATTTGCATTTCTCTAACCAATAATTATTTGGATCATTTTTTCATATGCTTTATTTTTTTATTTGAAAACTATTCATATCCTTTGACCATTGATCATTTGGGGAATGATTTGTGATCTTATAAATTTATTGCAATTCTCTATACATTTTAGAAATGAGACCTTTATCAAAACTCCTGGTTGTGAAGATTGTTTCTCAGCTTTCTGCTTTTTTCTAATTTTGGCAGCATTGATTTTATTAGTGCAAACCCTTTTTAATTTAATATAGTCAAAGTCATTCATTTTTGAAATCTATAATGTGCTCTAATTCTTGTTTGGTCATAAATTTATTCCTTTTCCATAGAATATTATTTGGTCTATTAATTTTTCTATGGTATTGTTTTTTATGTCTAATAAAATATTTGTTATTTAGTTTGGAGGTTTCTTTCTTCCTAGAATTCCCTCTAAATTGTAATTCCCTCCACCAGATATTTCTATATAGGCAGAAATTAATCCAATATCTATTTGTAATTTTTTGTTTATCTTGAAAACTAGATGGTGAGATATGCATATACCTTAAGAATAAAGGTTTCTAGTCTTTGTCTTGGGATACAATCATTTTCACCATTCTTTTATTTGCCTTTCTAAAGAAAACCTAGAAAATCTACCTTCTATTTAGTTCCAAATTCTTCTTTTTAAAAATTATTTCTGATGAAAATGTCATTATTTATATGATTCATTTCTTCCACTATCATAGCAAATTGTTGGTAATTAGAAACTGATCTGATTTAAGGTAACAATAGTTTGTTAAATTTAATTGTAATGAATTGATGGAAAATTATTAAGCATGAAAGTGCTGTGCCATAATGTTCTTATACAAATATAAAATTAGAAGAGTTCCTGAATTTTTAGAGCTTTAATCTTATGACAGAAGATTTTAGCTCCTGGATTGAAAAGAAAGGACTTGTGTTCTTTAGATTTCTGCAGCAAGAGTTAGGACAAGAACCTTGAGTCTGGCAGGTCAAATACCTGTAATTATTACTTTGGATGGTATAGCACCAGGGCAAGGTTTTTTGAACCATAGCAAACATTTGCCTGTTACTGTTACTACCTTTCCAGTTCTGTAATTTGTTTGGCATTCCCAAAGTTGAAGGAAACCAAATAGAATTTTAAAAAGTTATTATTAGGCATGGCTAGGTTGCACAGTAGATAGAGCACCAGCCTGGAGTCAAGAGTACCTGAGTTCAAATCTGGCTTCAGACACTTAGTAATTAACTAGCTACGTGGCTGTGGGCAAGTCACTTAACCTCATTGCCTTGCAAAAAAACCTTAAAAAAAAGAAAAAAAATATTAGTATTACTATTATAATATTTTAAGGATTTCATAACTCAAAGAATTAATTCATTATCTATTTATCAAATTACTTATGATAAGTCTCTCCAGGTTTGATTTGATGGTCCTTGAATAACATGTACAGTCCATCTCTTCATGGACTATATTTGTAATTTTTTTTAAATTGTAGAAATATTACTTCATGGAATGCCTATTAGCTTTCAAGAATATCTACATACATCATGATGAATCATCAATAGGATGTTTGTGATTAAGTAAAATTTTCTTGAATATCTTGCCTGTATTAATAAATTTTTATTAGACATTTCTATCTAAAATTAAGTTTTCAAAGATACCAAAATTATTATTTTCTCTTAAATTATCTATATTTTAGCTAAAAGAAATATAAATGTACATAAAGTTTTCATACTGCCTAAAATAAACTTAATTTAGAATAACTTTAGTCAAGGGAAGAAAAAATATAATGAAATGTTATGTATTTACAGTAAAATTTCCTTACAGAAAACTTAAGGTGTTTGTTTGAAATGTTATTATTAGGCAATATTAAATATTATTATTAGGATAAATTTTTGTGTGTGTGTTAGGGAAAACTGCAATAGTTTATACAGAAGTATTCAGTTTTATGCATTTTACCACAAGGGAAAAAAAAACATGTCTTTTGAATAATTCTTAAGAGAGTGCAGTATTGCTTAACTTGGAGTCATGAAACATCATTGAAAAGAATATTATAGTTTACAAAGATGTACCTTATTTCAGTCAGAACATTGGTATCATTCAAAGAAATATTTATTTTCTCCAGGTGAGTCTTCTTACATCCTATTCCTCCCCATGTACTCTGTGATTATATGATACTGACCTTGCTATTTCTCAAGCAAATCAATCCATCTCCCAAATCTAGACTTTATCAACGACTTCCCCATTTCTGGAATTTCTCTCTCATTATCTCTGTTGTCTTCTCTTTCTGATTTCTTTTAAGTCTCAGCTAAGCTACATGCTATACAGAAAGTCTTTCCCAATACCCTTAGTGGTAATTCTTTGACCCTGTCATTTATCCCCAGTTTATCCTGTGTATTTCTTGTTTGTATATAGTTGTTTGCATATTATTATCCCCATCAAACTGAGCTCCTTGACAAATTTTTGGATTCCCAATCCTTAGCGCAATGCTGGCAGATTTTAAATATTTAGTAAATACTTTTCATTGACTTCATCTATCCCACTTCCTCCTTTTGTTTCCTTCTGGGTCCCTTTCTAGAATCTATCCTGAATAAATTACAAAAGGATCAATTTTATAGTTTGTCCATGCAAGTTTTTTCTAGATTGTATTCTTAATTTTTTAATCATTATCTAAAAACAGATGTGCAACCAAAGAACTTCAGTGATCTTTAGCATGACTAAATTCCATTTTCTTCATCTTTTGACAACTAGTTAATAGAACAGATAATCTTACTCCTAAATACATTTATTAAAGCAATTCAAAATAACACTTTTCTAAAGTTTTCAGCAATGTAAATTAATAAAGTTTACTTTTTATAGATGTTATTCAAAGACAAAAACATAATTTTTGACATGAATACACAAAAATAGTAAATAATTGAATGGTGTCTAAATGCCTTGAAGAGGAGACAGCCAAGCTTATTTGTTGTAAATGTTATTTTGTAGTACAATCCATTACCTTACTATATAATAAAAGACTCTGAAATTAAAATGACCCATTTTCACAAAATATAACTGTAGGAATCATTTGCTACAAAACTGCCATGATTTGATCTTACTTCTACTGAAATAGAAAATGATATCCCACTAATGCATTTGAAGTGGGCTTTAAAACCATCTAAGGCACTCTAGTGAAATTAATGGCTTCTGCTTTTGGCCGCAATTACATCTTATGATTCCCCAGCATGAGACTTGAGTTTCCTCTCTTTCTCTTCTTATTTTATATGGTTTTCTACTTGTCAAAGTCTGTAAAAAACCTCACATGTCAGATACCATGTATGTTTACAGCTTCTTTGTAATTAAAGACAAAACATTCTTAGACTTTATCAGTTTTGCTAACATAAATCTTATTACTAATCTACTATGTGTAGTAGTTACAGGACATTTCATCTTTTTAAATATTAAAGCATCTAACAGCTTGATCAAGAAAATCAGCTTACAGCAGAACAGCATAATGACTGCAAAATGTTAATTAAATTTTTCCTTGTAAAAATTTCATTTTCAATCTGACTGAGCCTAGACAACAGAGTGTTATTAGCTGAAAGCTAGATAGCTGCTCAGCAGTTTTGACTGCTCATTATTGGTCCTTGACATTTGGTTTACATGCATATTTATTCTGTTACAATACTGTATATCACTTGAAGAACGTTTATAATACAAAAAAAATTTACCTTTAAATTGCTAAAATTCCACATGGTGATCTCTTATAGTATGAAAAACTCAAAATTTAAAAAGATCATTATAATTTTAAAAGTAGGTATACAATTTTCTAAATGGAGAAAACTTGGGCAAATATTTTTGCAGAAATTAGCAGAAATAATATTTGCAGAAAGAGGTCTTCTGAGTTAGACTATTGTCCTTTAAAGTATACATGTTGGATTTGAATGATTCAGGCAAAAATAATATAAGCTAAAAATATCATGCAACATGTAATGAATTTCAGCATGCTTCTGAAAAGATGAAATGTATTAAGGGAAGTTTCCATTTGTTCATTTGTTTTAACTCAATAAACATTTATTATTAAGCATATGCTCAATGTATGTACTAAGGATATTAGCTTGATAAAGATACAATAAAACAAAATAAAATAGAGAATAAGATTCCTTACTGTTGAAGCACATTTACTAAACAAGTCACAGATATGAAATAGCAAAAGAAAAAGTCTAATGAAACATAAAAATCAATATATTATAGTATACTGTAGACTTTGGGCTTGTGAATATATATAAAACACAGAGCTGGAAAAATTGAAGAGATGCAGATGGAGATGATCGAAAATTTTGGTGATCTAATGAGCTTGAGGGCAATGCAACACTATCCATTGAGTACCCTGAATCAAATTAGAAGAAAGCATTTCATATTGCTGATACAAAAATAAAACCTTTTTACAAATAAAGCTATACAAAACTACAGTGGACTCTTTTCAAAAGTAGTGAGTTCCTACTATTAAGCTATATTTTTTGGCAAGGCAGTGGGGTTAAATGACTTGCCCAAGGTCACACTGCTTGGTAATTAAGTGTCTGAGGTCAGATTTGAACTCTAGTCCTCCTGACTCCAGGTCTGGTGTTCTATCCACTATGCCACCCAGCTTCCCTTATTAAGGCATTTTTGATGGAAGCTAGAAGACTTCCTTTGTAAAAATGAATAGAAAATTCTTATTTTAGTACATTTCAGATTAAATGTCTTCTAGATCCCTTCTAACTCTGCGAGTCTTTGATTAGGTTTAACCCATTTCAAAACCTAACCCTATTTCACTAATGTATTTTTTATTGTACTAACAATGATTCCCAAACTGTTTAATATATATTTTAATGAAACCAATAACTTATATCAGGTTGTTGATACTTAAATGCATAAATGCTAAGAGAATTCTGAGGATAAAAAAAGTCCATTTGTGGTTATTATTTTTATTTTTATTTTTTTTAATCTGCACTTAAGCATACATATATTCACTAAGAGGAACATCTTTATATAAACAAAAAAACCACAGAAAGTAGTTTTTGTGTAAAGCTGTGAATCTCCTTTTTTATACTGCTTGCTTTAAAAAGCAATATAGGGGCAGCTAGGTATTACAGTGGATAGAGCACCAGCCCTGAAGTCAGGAGGACCTGAGTTCAAATCTGATCTCAGACACTTACAATTACCTAGCTGTGTAATCTTGGACAAGTCACTTAACTCCATTTTCTTGTAACATTAAGCTTTACAAAATAATTTCATATATTATTTTTAATTGATATTTTATTTTTCCAAATATATGTTATTAAAGTTTTTCAAAATTCATTCAAATGCATATTTTTTAAGTTACATAATTTCCTTCTATCCTCCCTTCCTACCCTCAAATCTCAGTCTGATGAATATTGTACATACACATTGTGTTAAACGTGTTTACAAATTAATCATTTTTTGGTATGAGGAATTAGGATCAGGGGAAAGAAATATGTAAGAGAATGTTTTTAAAAAATTGAATGTAATGTTCATCGGATTCTGAAGGGTTTTTCTTTTTTGTTTTATTTTGTTTTTCTTTGCTTTGTTTTTCTTCCTCTGGTTGGGGATAGCATTTTACATAACCAGACCAATAGGACCATATTAGCAAACTGCTGAGAGGAGCTGCATCCATCAGGGTTGATCATCTCCCAGTGCTGTTAATATGTACATTGTTCTCTGGGTTCTGCTCCTTTCACTCAGCATCAGATCCTATAACTCATTCCATGCTTCTCTAGGGAACAACCATTTGTGGTTTCTTATAGAACAATAGTATCCCACAGTGTTCATGTACCATAACTTTTTTAACCATTTCCCAATTGATGGGCACCCCATCAATTGCCCATTCTTTGCCACTACAAAAAGAGCTGCTATGAATATTTTGAAACATATAGGACTTCCAATTTTTTATGATTTCTTCCAGATACAGGACTAGAATTGGAATTGCTGGGACAATTGCATGAACAGTTTTATTGATCTTTGATCAGAGTTCCATATTACCCTCCTGTAGAGCTGTTTTGCTTACCTCATTGCTGTTTACCTGTAAAACCATCAAGCACCATGCCCGAAAATCAAATTGTTTCCATGAATGTGTCTTAGGAAGATTCTGAAGATCACCTAATAGGAGAAAACATCAGACACTGTGGTCTTTTCTTGAGTTAAAATGACAAGCATTCAGAGATTGCAACTATGATGGACTGACCACATTGTTAGAATGCCAAACATTCATTTGCAAAACAAAAAAAAAGATTATTTTATGGAAAACACACACAGGGCAAAACTAACAGAAATCACATTGTTGTCCCAATAGATGCTGGAAAAGCTTTTTGATAAAATACAACATTTATTCCTTTTAAAAACACTAGAAAGGTAAGGAATCAGGGATGGCTAGGTGGAGCAGTGGATAGAGCACTGGCCATGGAATCAGGAATACCTGAGTTCAAATCCAGCCTCAGACACTTAATAATTACCTAGCTGTGTGGCATTGAGCAATTCATTTGATCCCATTTGCCTTGAAAAAATCTGAAAGAAAGAAAGAAAGAAAGAAAGAAAGAAAGAAAGAAAGAAAGAAAGAAAGAAGGAAGGAAAGGTAAGGAATAAATGTAGTTTTCCTTAAAATAATAAATAGTAGCTGTCTAAAACTATCATCAAATATTATATTTAATAGGAGTAAACTCAGAACATTTCCAATAAAATCAGGGTTGAGGCAAGGATTCCCATTATCACCATTGCTATTCAATATAGTATTGTAAATGCTAGCAGTAGCAATAAGAGAAAAAAAAGAAATGGAAGGAATCAGAACTGACAATGAAGAAGCAAAGCTTTCACTCTCTATAGATAATATGATGGTATACCTAAAGAACCCAAGAAAATGATCTAATAATATTCCTCAAACAATTAACAAATTCGGCAGAAGTAGCAGGATATAAAACAAACCCAAATAAATCATCCACATTTCTAAATATGAACATCAAAGCCCAAAAGCAAGAGATAGAAAGACAAATTCCATTTAAAATAACTGTAGACAATATTAAATACTTGGGAATGTATCTCCAAAGACAAACCCAGAAACTGTAGGAACACAATTATAAAACACTCTTCACACAAGTAAAGTCAGATTTAAATAATTGGAAAAGTGTCATATGCTCATAGTTAGATCGGGCTAATATAACAAAAATGAAAATTCTACCCAAATTAAATTATTTATTCAGTGCCATAACAATCAAACTATCAAATAACCACTTTACCAAGCTAGAAAAAAATGGAAACAAAATTCATTTGGAACAATAAAAAGCCAAGAATAGGAAGGAAATTGATGGAAAAAATGTAATGGAAGGTGGCCTGGCTCTACCAGATCTAAAACCATGCCATAAAACAGAAGTCATCAAAACTGCCTGACAATGGTTAAGAAATAGAGTAATGGATCAGTGGATTAAGATAGGTTAAAAATAAACTGAAGTAAATGTCTACAGCAATCTATTTGACAACCCCAAACCATCAGCATCTGGGATAAAAACTCACTATTTGACAAAAACTGTTGGGAAAACTTGAAAACAGTTTGTCAAAAACTAGGCATACAGGATGGCTAGGTGGTGTAGTGGATAAAGCACCGGCCTTGGAGTCAGGAGTACTTGGGTTCAAATCTGGTCTCAGACATTTAATACTTACCTAGCTGTGTGGCCTTGGGCAAGCCACTTAACCCCATTTGCCTTGCAAAAAAAAAAAAAAAACCTAAAAAATAACTAGGCATAGATCCACATCTCAAACCCCATACCAAAATAATACAGAGATTTAGATACAGAGAGCATACCATAGATAAATTAATAGACCAAAATATATTCTACTTATCTATGGAAAAGGGATAAATTTGTGACCAAATAAGAATTAGAATATATTATAAACTGCAAAATAAATGATTTCAAGTACATTAAATTGAAAAGTTTTTTTTATTAATAAAATCAATGTTCCAAAATTATTAATACATTATTTATTTTCCAATTATATACAATAGTAGTTTCTGCCTATCATTTTTGTAAGGTTTTGAATTTTACAATTTTCTCCCACTCTCTAATCCCTCTCCCCATCCCCACATAGAAGGCAGTCTGATAATCTTTACATTGCTTCTGTGTTCTATATAGATCAAAATTGAATGTGTTGAGAGAGAAATCATATCCCTTAGGGGAAAATAAAATATTAGAGATTGCAAAATTAAGTAGTACATAAGACACTTAAAAAATAATTGCTGGTAATCTACAATGGTCTTTGTTTAAACTCCACAGGTCTTTCTGTGGATACAAATGGTATTCTCTATCACAGGTACTCTAAAATTGTCCCTGATTATTGCATTGATGGAATGAGCAAGTCCATTAAGGTTGATCATCATTCCTATATTACTGTTAGGCTGTGCAATGTTCTTCTGGTTCTGCTCATCTAACTCAATATCAGTTCAAGCAAGTCTTTTCAGGTTTCTCTGAAATCTCATCTCTCTTGGTTTCAAATAGAACAATAGTGTTCCATAACATTCATATACTACAGTTTGTTCAGCCATTCCCCAATTAACGGAAATTCACTCCATTTACAATTCTTTGCTACCACAAACTGTGGGTAAACAGGCTATTCTAAAAGCCATGACACAAATCATTCCCAAGTAAACCACCACCTAGACAGTCTCAGGAGCTGGCAAGCCGCCCTGAGAGATAAGGTGAGCCAGAGTCCTTGGGAGCCAGAGTCCTTGGGAGCTGGACATTCGGCACCACTGACAAGGGCACTAGACACAGCTGTGCCTTATCACTTCCACCCTAACGTACCCCCCCCCAATCGTGTAATGCAAGATGCTGCAAGTGCACAACACTTGTATCCCTCCAATTACCTCATTGTTCTTTGTTCTACCCCGGAAGACCTAACAGTATATATATATGTAATAGCTAAGCAGTAATAAAATTGAGCTGGAGGCATAAGGCAGTAGTGGCTTGACTCCTTATTCTCAGCTCCCATCTGGGAGGGAGGTTGCTGCTGTGGGCCCCAAGGAAGCAAGCCACAACAAATGGTGTTGAAACTTGGGATCCCCCTGAAGGACGCTTCAGGAATCGCACTCATCCTTGCTGGCCAAGATAAGTGCCCCATTTGGACCAGTCTCTCAATGGTTCCCCCACCCCAGTGGCCCCACGGCTTCTTAGAGCCTCCTATAGTCCCTTATTCTAATGGGGAATCTTCCCCCTTCTTCCCAAGATACACAAGTACGGGTTCTTAAACAACTCCTAAATTCCCGTCACCTGAAATGCTCTGAAAAAGAATATAAGATAACACTCCAGGCAGTTTTTGTTTTGGCCCCCTGGATTGAAGCTGTCCACATCCTGGATCCTGATGTTTGGGGACATGTTTTGACACTTGCCCACAGAGCTGAGGTCCGTGGTGACTTTTCTCCCCCACTGCTCTTCTATCCGACTGTCACTGCAATACATGCCTGCCTTTCAGGGAGAGAGGAAAAGCCTCAAGATATTTTACAGGCAGTTTAGATGCAGAAAAGGCCAGGGCAGAGAGCCCGTGCCACCTCACTGAGGTCTGCGATAAGGTTACTCAAACTGATGAGAAATCCACTCGCCCCACCTCCTCCTAAGCCCTCCCCATCCTCCACCAGACAAACCACTCCTCCCAAAGCCTCCTCATCTTTACCCTGAGTTTTCTCGGGAAGACAGCTGGATCCAGTCTCCCCTGAAACATCAAGAGGCTCCCCCTGCCCCCTCAGCAGCTACTAACGACTTCACAGATGCCTGTCAGATGAGAGATTTTTGCTGGGTCTATTGGTAGCCATTACCCGCTCTCCCCCTCCTCAAGGGGATTTCAGCACTCCCTCTCAACACACTCCCCTTCTCATTCCCCTCCCCTTGACCCATTCCACAGGCTTATGTAAACAGAAAGCACCTGGGCTATGTAATCTACAGTAATGGATCATTTTATTCACTCACAGGAGCCCTCACACTGAGTTTGTGCAACGGGCAGAATTGCAAGCCCTAGCCTTGGTCCTTGCCCCCTTCCCTTCCTCCCCTGTCCTTACGCAAGGGAGAGGGTTTGCTTGTGTTTTTCCGCACAGATTGCACCACCCTGCTGTAGATTCCCCACCCTCTGATCTGATCCGACAAGCAGCAGCAGCCCCCAGACCACCTAGCTCTGTAGCAGCCCTGACCAAAGGAATGCAAAGAATGTTCTCTAAACAACAGTAGATGAAACCAGAGACGCAGAGGATTGAGGGGGAAAAGACGATACCCCCAACCTCCCCACAGCACTCCAGGAGAAGCTCCTCACCTTGGCAAAAAGAGCGATGGACTTTAAACCCAGAGGACATTTGTCTCTTCACCAACTCCTGGTTACTATGTTAACCCCAAAGCATGGGTCACCCCTCAGTGTGCACTTATCCCCTCCCCCAGATTCTTTTATGATGCATTTCTTTTCTCTGATCTCCTTGCCAGTAATGGAACTGTGGGTCTCCCCACACTCTCACTGGAAGAACAAGCAGCCACACGGTATCCCAGGACTCTTTAAAGTTTCCAATTCTGTTGGTCCTTTGCATATCCGTACAGGGTCCCACTAACCCGTTCATTCCAAGGGGACCTTTTCTCCTTTGACTCCTCTACTATGAGGATCAAACTCCACACACCCCTCCCTTCCCTTTTCTCCCTGACACTGGACACTCCCCCTCACTTCTGGTTTCCACAGATCCCCTGGACCCTGTAAAAACCCCCATGCATTTTGCATCAGTTAACCTACTCAGTATTTATTATGACTATCCAGGTCCCCTCAGCCCTAAATGAAAAACAAAGGGGATATGTGGGTACACAGGCTATTCTAACAGCCATGACACAAATCATTCCCAAGTAAACTGACACCTGGACAGTCTCAGGAGCTGGCAAGCTGCCCTGAGAGAGAAGGTGAGCCGGAGTCCTTGGGAGCTGGTCAATCCGCCCCACTGACCAAGGGCACTAGACACAGCTATGCCTTATCACCTCCTCCCTAATGTACCCCCCATCCTGTAATGCAAGATGCTTCACGTACACAACATTTTTATCCCCCCAATTACCTCATTACTATTTGTTCTACCCTGGAAGACCTAACAGTATATATGTAATAGCTAAGCAGTAATAAAATTGAGCTGGAGGCATAAGGCAGCTCCCCTCCGGGAGGGAGGTCACCACTGTGGGCCCCAAGGAAGCAAGCCACAACAACAGACAGAGATGTTATGAATATTTTTGTGCTAGTGATGTTTTTACCCTTTTTCATGATCACTTCAGGGTATAGACCCAGTAGTGGTATTGCTGGATCAAAGGGTATGCATCATATTATTGTCCTTAGGGAATAATTCCAGATTGCTCTCTAGAAATTTTGGATGAGTTCACAGCTCCACCAAAATTTATATGTGTCCCAGATTTCCCACACCCCTTCCAATACTGATCATTATCCTTTTTGGTCATAGTAACCAATCTGATTGGTTTGAGATGGTACCTCAAAACTGCTTTAATTTGCATTTCTCTAATCAGTAATGATTTAGAGCTACTTTTCCCTATGCCTTTGGATAGCTTTGGATTCTCATTTGTACCTTGCCTTTATATAACTTTTGAACATTTGCCAATTGGGGAATGGCTTGGGTTTTTTTTTTTATAAACTTGACTTCATTCACTGTGTGTGTGTGTGTGTGTGTGTGTGTGTGTGTATGTGTTATAATGATTCCTTTGTCAGAAATACTAGTTGTAAAAATTGTTTCCCAGTTTACTACATTTCTTTTGATATTGGTTACAGTGGTTTTGTCTGTGCAAAAGCTTTTTAATTTAATGTAATCAAAATCATCTAATTTGTTTTTAATGATATCCTCCATCACTTCCTTGGTCATAAATTGCTTCCCTTTCCACAGATCTGACAGGAAAACTATTCCTTGATCTTCTAGTTTGCTTATAATATTGTCTTTTATGTCTAAATTCTGTACCCATTTGATCTTATCTTGGTATAGGATGTGAGCTGTTATCTGATCTAAGTTTCTGTCATACTAACATTCAATTCTCCCAACAGTTTTTATTGAAGAGAGAGAGTTCTTATACCAGAAGCTGGACTCTTTGGGTTTATCAAAGAGGAAATACCTGTAATCATCTCTTGCTATGTCATTTGTACCTAATCTTTTCCACTGATCCATCACTCTATTTCTTAGACAATGCCAGACAGTTTTGATGACTGATGCTTTATAATATAATTTTAGATATGGTAGGGCTAAGCCACCTTCTTTTGCATTTTTTTCACGAAATCCCTGAATATTCTTAATTTTTGTTTCTCTATATGAATTTAGTTACATTTTTTCTAGCTCATTAAAGTAATTTTTTGGAAGTTTGAGTATAAGGCACTAAATAATTAGTTTAATTTAGGTAGATTGTCATTTTTATTATATTAGCTCAACCTATCCATGAGCAGTTGATATTTGCCCAATTATTAAAATCCGATTTTGTTTGTGTGAAAAGTGTTTTATAGTTGTTTTCAGAGAGTTTCTGAGTCTGCCTTGGCCGGTACACTCCCACGTATTTTATACTGTCTGACGTTACTTCAAATGGAATTTCTCTTTGTAGCTTTGGCTGCCTGTATCTTACTAGTAATATATAGAAATACTGAAGATTTATGTGGGTTTATTTTATATCCTGCAACATTGCTAAATTTGCTAATTGTTTCCAGTAGTTTTTCAGATGATTTTTTAGGATTCTCAAGGTATACCATCATGTCATCTGCATAGAGTGAGAGTTTTGTTTCTTCCTTCCCAATTCTAATTCCTTAACTTTCTTTTTCTTCTTTGATTGCTGAAGCTAACATTTCTAATACAAAATTGAATAGTACTGGTGACCCTGGGCATCCTTGTTTCACCCATAAACTTATTGGGAATGCCTCTAGCTTATCCCCATTGTATTTAATGCTTGTTGATGATTTCAGATAGATTTTGTTTATCACTCTAAGACACATTCCATTTATTCCTATGCTCTCTAGTGTTTTTAGTAGTAATGAGTGCTGTATTTTGTCAGAGGCTTTTTTTTTAGAATTTAATGAGATAATCCTATGATTTCTGTGAGGTTTGTTATTGATATAGTCAATTATACTAAAAGTTTTCCTCAGATTGAACCAACCCTGCATTCCTGGGACAAATCCTGCTTGGTCACAGCATATTATCCAAGTAATAACTTGCTGTGATTGCTCTGCTAAAATTTTATTTAAGATTTCATATTCATGTTCGTTTGGGAAATTGCTCTATAATTTCCTTTCTCTATTCTGATCCTTTCTGGTTTAGGTATCAGCACCATAATAGTGCCATAGAAGGAGTAAGGTAGAGTTCTGTCTTCACCTATTTTTCCATGGAGTTTATATAGAATTGGAACCAGTTGTTCCTTAAATGCTTGATAGAATTAACTTGTGATTCCATCTGAACCTGGAGATTTTTTTATTTAGGAAGTTCAATGATAGACTTTGACTTTCTGAGATAGGTTTATTTGGGTATTTAAATTCCTCTTCATTTAACCTGGGCAAGTTTTTTGTGAATATTTATCCATTTCACTTAGATTATCAAACTTTTTGGCATATGTTGGGCAAAATAATCCTTAATTATTATTTTAATTTCCTCCTCATTGGTCAACCTCTAGAATCTTCAGGTTACTCTGTGATGTCTCAGGTTAGAGTGCCAGGGTCTAGTTAACCCGTTGACCTGACTATTTTGCTGTAAAAACCCTTTATTTGCTTTTGCTTCTCTGAAATTTCAATGTCTCAGTTCTAGAATTTTCAGATTTTCCAGGAGTTGCCTTTCACTAGAAATTCTTCACCCTTGCTACCTCTCTTCATAGAGCCAGGCAAGCTATATATGACTCTAGCTATTTAGGTATTTAGATTTAGTGCACAGTTGCAAGGTGATATAGCCAGATTCTTTTTCCTGGATCCCAATATGTTTTTGATGGTGACAATCATCTTCCCATAGGTTTATTGTTGATATATTGCAAAATTCTGAACTGGAACAGGTCACTTATTGAAATTCTCATTGGACTTCTGGTCATTTCTTATTCTTATATGAATTTCATGTTTTTACTGGACTATGGGTTTGGGAGGAGGACATGTCTGTCTCTATTTCAGACAGCTACCTTGATAGAAAGTATGTTTTAAGGTTAATGTTTAAGAAGGCTTCACAGGTCAGCCAGGTGGTGCAGTGGATAGAGCACCAACCCTGGAGTCAAGAGGACCTGAATTCATATCTAGTCTCAGATACATAATAATTACCCAGCTGTGTGATCTCAGACAAGTCAATTAACCCCACTGCCTTGTTTTAAAAAACCCAGTGATATATAGAAAAACTTGTTTGGAGAGTATATGAATGTGTGAACAGCATAATGGCAATTATCCTGGAGAACTGTGGGTAGACTAAATGGTACTTTCCCTTTATAGAAATTTCTTTTAGATTTTTTAGAGATAGCCCAATAGTGCTGTAGAGGAAGTACTTAGTTAGTAAGCTCTCCCAATGTTCTCTTCCCTCAAAATATTAAGACAATTCCTCAATTCAAAGTCTGGAGTGATAGCCATAAATTATGAACCAGAATCAAATATTGAGGCATAGAAGGAGTTGAAATGATGAGTTGGAGCATAATTGATTATGTTTCAGTTGAAATAAAAGAAAGCAGGGATAACTATTATGAACTTAGACAAACAGAAGCAAAAATTGACCTTTTTAATGTGATAAGCAGGGAAATTGTATTATATTAAAAGGAACCACAGTCAATGAAATAATAACAAAACTAAGCATATTTGTATCAAATGGATTAGCATCAAATTTTTTTTGTTCATTAATACTTTTTATTTTTCTTTTTTCTAAATTTGATGTAAAAACAATTTTAAAATTACTTTTCAAATTTTGAGTTCCAAATTATATCTCTCCCATCCCCCATTGAGAAAGTTAGCAATATGACATAAGTTGAATATATATATATATATATATATATATATATATATATATAGTCAAGAAAAGCATATTTCCATGTAAGTCATTTTGTGAAAGAAAACACAGGCAACAAACCCTTCAGGAAAATTAAGATTGTAAAGAAAATTATCTTCATTCAGACTTCATCAGTTCTTTCTTTGGAGATGGAGATGAAGGATTTCATCATAAGTCTTCAGAATTTTCTATAATCTTTGTATTGCTGAGAATAGCTAAGTTACTCATTTTAGATCATCTGGAAATATTGCTTTTCCTATAAACAATGTTCTCCTGATTTGGCTCATTTCACTTTGTATTAGTTCTTATTGTCTTTCCAATTTGTTTTCCTTTTTATTTTCTTTTTGACCAATTACATACAAAGATAGTTTTCATCATTCATTCTTTTGCAAGCTTTTGATTTTCACAATTTCTACTACCCTTCTTCCCTATCCCCTTCATTACACTGAACAATCTGATATAGATTGTAGATGTACAATTATGTTTAACATATTTCCATAGTAGGCACTTTGTGAATGAAGAATTAAAATTAAGGGGGAAAGAAGATCTTGAGAGAGAGAGAGAGAAAAACATCATCAAAATTTTTCTATTACTCTCCATCCTATTTTCTTCTAATTTGTACTTTCGTTTTTCGTTTTTCCATATCCTCCTTCACTTTTTTTCTTTCTGATTGTTTTCTTTTTCAGTGTCCTTTCCACTTTTCCCTCCTACTTCCCTCTAGGGTAGGATAAATTTCTAAACCCTATTGGAAATGTATATTATTCCTGCATTTTTAGCCCTCTTCTCTCAATTTAATCCTGTTTGTGATATTTTAATTTTGTTACAACTATCTCATACCCCCACTTTCTGTCAAAACATACTCCTTTCAATTATCCTGATAGAAGTACAATTCTTAAAAGCTATAGGTTTTCAACATTATGATCAATTTATATTAATTCCTTCTGTTTAAGTATATAACCTTCAATTTTCCTAATAGATATAATATCCTTATGAACTAAAGTATCGTCATTTCATGTCCTCTATCCTAAGTATCCTTCCTCCAACTGTCCTAATAGAAATGCAATCCTCATGGACTAAAATAAATCATCATCATCATCTCATGATCATTTATACCCATGCCCTCTGTCTGTTCCTTTCAACTGTCTGAAGAGAAATACAAATCTCAAGAGTTACAGGTATTGTTTTCTCATTTAGTCTTATCATGTTTTTCTTAGTGTATTGACTAACATTTTTCCCTTTACATTTATTGTTTTATCATCTCTTGAGTCTTGCATTTGAAGCTCAAATTTTTTATTCAGTTCTGGTCTTCTTATCAAGTAAGTTTGAAAGTTTCCTATTTCATTGAAAATTTATCTTTTTCTCTGAAAGTATATGCTGAATTTTGCAGGGTAGTTAATTCTTGGTTGTAATTGCAATCTCCTTTAATCTTTGAAACATCATATTCTAGGTTCTTTGGTCTTTTAATGTTGAAATTGATAATGTCCTGAGAAATTCTGACTGTAGTTTGCATATTTTTAGATGATAATTCTGAAAATTGATCATAATATTCCTTGGAGTTTTCAATTTGTAATCTCTTTCTGGATGTAAATGATGAATTCTCACAAGGATTAATGTATCTTCTTATTCTAGGATATTAGGACAGGTCACCATACATAATTTGAATAATTTTCTGCATGATAATGTCCAACTTCTTTTCTCATTGTGGTTTTCAAGTAGACCATTAGTTAATAAATTTTTAACTCTTTGATCTCTTTTTCCCAGATCAGTTAAATATTTTTTAATTTATAATTTATTTTGAATTTTACAATTTTCCCCCTAATCTCACTTCCCTTACCCCACCTCAGAAGGGAGTCTGTTACTCTTTACATTATTTCCATGGTATACATTCATCTAAGTGAATGTGAAAAGAGAGAAATCATATCCTTAAGGAAAAAAATAACGGATAAGAGATAGCAAAATTGCATAATAATATGGGTTTTTTTTAAAAATTAGGTGGTGCAGTGGATAAAGCAACAGCCCTAGAGTCAGGAGTACCTGGGTTCAAATCCGGTCTCAGACACTTAATAATTACCTAGCTGTGTGGCCTTGGGCAGGCTACTTAACCCCATTTGCCTTGCAAAAAAATAAACAACCTAAAAAATGATCCTTGTTAAAAAAAAAATTAAAAGTAATAGTCTTTGTTCTTTGTTCAAACTCCACAATTCTTTCTCTGGATAAAGATGGTATTCTCCATCACAGATATCACAAAATTGCATCTGATTTTTGCACTGATTAAATGAGCACGTCCATTTAGGATGATCAATACTCCCATGTTGTTATTAGGGTGTACAGTGTTCTTCTGGTTCTGCTCATCTCACTCAGCATCAGTACATGCAAATCCTTCCAGACTACCCTATTCTTTCTAGTATTTTTATTGGGAATGGTGCTGTACTTTGGCAAAAGCTTTATCAGCATCTATTGATATAATCATGTGATTTCTGATAGGTTTGTTATTGATATAATTAATTATAGCAACAGTTTTCCTAATATTGAACCAACCCTACATTCCTGGGATAAATCCTACTTGGTCATATTGTATTATCCTAGTGATAACTTGTAATTGTTTTGCTAAGATTTTATTTAAGATTTTTGCATCTATGTTCATCAGGGAGACAGGTCTCTAATTTTCTTTCTCTTCCTGGTTTAGGTATCAGTGCCATATTCATGTCATAGAAAGACTTAGGCAGAGTTCTGTCTACAACTATTTTCCAAAGAGTTAATATAGAATTGGAAACAATTTTCCTTAAATGTTTGATAGAATTTACTTGAGAATATATCTGGACCTGGAGACTTTTTCTTAGGGAGTTCAATAATGGCTAACTGAATTTCTTTTTCTGAGATAGTTTTATTTAGGTATTTAATTTCCTCTTCATTAATATTACTATGCTATACCAAGCAGCATCCAGACTTTCTTTTACATTGTTACTTGCCAATTATAGCTCCCATCAATATACTGATATTTATATAATGCAAAATGTATAACCTATGCATAAAAAATAAAACTACCAAATATTTCTACTCAGAGATCAAAAATGGCACAATAGAAACATCAGTGTCTTATGTGGGTTGGTGTTGTTATATCTCATTTACCTAATTGAGTTGTAAGGTAACAGATGACAGGTATCCATAAACTATACCTTTTGAGGATATTTTCATTATTACTTCCTATCTTTCTCCATTTCTTCTCATTTTGTCCAGTTACTATATTTTGCTCTAGTGATGACATATCCTGATTTTATTGCCTAGTTTTTATGACAGTGGTAGTGAAGTAAAGGTTTGTTTCTCATTTTTACAGGACCCAGGTCCTGTGTTTCTTCCAAAACCACTGACTGATATTTTGAATTGCATGCTATAGTGTGTGGTATATTTGTTATTTGAGTCATTTGATTCAAGCTACAAAACTACAACATCCCCACTACATTCTACTACAGTCCTTTTTCTCAATTCGCTATGACTTAAGCTGTCTTTAGATAACTGTTTTGTATACTTTTAAAGAAGTTAAATATATGAGAAATAGAAATGTCAGAGTGAAAAAGACTAATATTCCTGATTTGGGGTTAGCTGCATTAGGTAAACAAGGTCTCTCTAAGCTTTCTCCATCATTTCATTGCTATTCCCCTGCCTAACCATTCCTTTACAGCTATCAAAATTGCATAGTGTTTTTTGGAGTAGCAATTGATTTATGCCCTTGTAGGTACCAGAGTTTCATGCTTAGACTTGAGCAGCAAAATGGTTGTGATGTGAACTGAGTCTTGGAAATAGAGGTAATCTATGTGAACATTTAAGGCCATAACATTTCTAGTCCTCAGGAGAAAATGCAGTTGAGAAAGTGGAAAGTAAGAAAAAGGACAAATAATGAACAAAAAGAAAATAAAAGGCAATTATTTATAGTGGATAGAACACTAACATTAGAGTTAAGAAGATCTGGATTTAAATTTGACCTTAATCACTTGCTAGCTATGTAAAACCCTGGGTAAATCACTTGCCCCCTCTTAGCCCCAGTTTCTCATCTGTGAAATGGGAACACATTGGGGAAGCCACTCCTATATGTTTGTCAAGAAAATCCCAAGGAAAGCATTTTTGGAGTCAAGTAGAACTGGATGTGACTAAACAACTGAAGAACAGCAACAATATTGCTGGGATTATTTCACATTTGGTTTTGAGAATACACTAAAGTTTAAGAAGTGAATAAAGAAAAGTCAATGATTATGCAATTATCAGTGATTAGAAAAAAATCAATTTGGATTTATAAGCATTTGTCAACCATCAGGAATACATAATATCTAGAATCCAGAGAACAAAGATGAGCCCAGGAAACTAATAAATGCTGTTTGGAGGGATCAACCAACTGCTTTGTGATATGATATTGTGGAAAATGTTTCTGCAGTAACTTCATTTTAATTTTTATCTAATTTGTTATGGTTTACTTTTATAACAACAGAGTGGCACAAAAGAGGACAGAGGATTCTGAAAATCACAATTTTTAGATAATCTATAAATATATTCTTGTGACCTTGAATTTAAGTTCTGACTTGAATGATCAGTGAGTTGATATCATACTGGAAAAAATGGAATAAAATAAATATTAAGAAGTCTCACTATTGGGAGCAGCTAAGTGGTGCAGTGGATAAAGCATCAGCCCTGGAGTCAGGAGGACCTGAATTCAAATGTGGCCTCAGACAATTAATAATTACCCAGCTGTGTGACCTTGGGGAAATCATTTAGCCCCATTGCCTTGTAAACCCCCCCCCCAACCACAATGAAAGCAGGATAATTATTTGTTCTGTGATTTTCACCTTTTTCTAAAGTTTGTAGTGTTAGAGAACTGACTAGAACACCAAGAAGAAAAATTATTGCCTTTATATCAGACAGCCATTCTTCCTTTTATTCATGTCCAATGAAGTTGACTACATGTCCTTTTGATACTACATCTCTCTTTATTAAACCATGCCGAATGGTAGAAATAAATGGTGGTGAAGTGGAATGATGGATGACTCATTGGACTTCTCCAGAAGGGCAAGTAAAGAAGTGGTCTAAGTTGGTTGCCCTTATGCCCAATGCAACTTGAAAGCTCATTTAGAGGAAAAAAACTGATTATCTCATCTTGTAATACTCATATTGAACTTAAGGGGAAAAAAACATCTTGTACTTAGAACAAACTGCAATAAAATTTTAGGAGATAGTTCACTGCCCAGAATTTAATTGCAGCTGATATTACATCTCTTGATGAGGCAGTAAAGAAATTCTATAAAAAACTTTTCACCAGCCTTCAAAGTCAACATTTGTTATTAAAATCTATTATTTAATATTTTGTTTTCTCCAGTTACTTTTAAAAACAATTTTAATATTCATTTTTCAAAAAATTGACTTCCAAATTTTCTCCCTTCCTCCCTCCTCATCCACTTCATTAAGAAAACAGGTGATTAAATCTACATTATACATGTGTGAGTCAAACAAAATATTTCCATAATAGTTATGTTGTAAAAGAAGCATTGACTATTATAAAACCTAAAGAAAAAAAGGGAAATAAAAAAGTATGTTTCAA
Organism: Macrotis lagotis; assembly: GCF_037893015.1. Classification (NCBI taxonomy): domain Eukaryota; kingdom Metazoa; phylum Chordata; class Mammalia; order Peramelemorphia; family Peramelidae; genus Macrotis; species Macrotis lagotis. The sequence goes on from NC_133664.1 coordinate 146,050,040, forward strand.
ATTATATTCAAATGCCATCAGGTTTTTTCCACCTCTCTCTGGGAATGGATAGCATCTTTCATAAGTCCTTCAGAGTTATTTTTGATCCTTGAATTGCTAAGAAAAACTCAATTATTCACAGTTGATCATCTTACAATACTATTATTTCTTTGAACACAGTACAATTCACTTTTCATTGAGTTTATTTAAGTCCAGGTGAGAGCATCCTGCTCATCATTGATGGTCTGAGTAACACACACACACACACACACACACACACACACACACACACACACAGACATATATATATATGTTAATGCATACATGTGCATATATTTGCAAATATACATGTGAACACACATATTTATTTATACATATGAGAGACCACAGGTGTGAATTGAATATGAGGAGATGATCTTTAAAAATATAAAATTAAGGGGTGAGAGAGATCATTCCCCAATGAAGGGCATAACATCAATTTCCAATTCCTTGCCACCAGAAAAGAGCTGTCACAAATATTATTACACATACAGATCATTTTCCTTTCTGTTTTCATCTCTTTTAGAATACAAGCCAAGAATTGGCATTGCTAGATCAAAGGATATGTATAGTGTTTTTTGCCCACTTGGGATAGTTGCAAATTGTTCTATAGAATCATTGAATTAGTTCACAATTCCACCAACATTTTTCATTTTCCTTTTGTATCCTATTAGCCAATCTAATAGATATTAAATAGTACCTCAAAATTTTAATTTGCATTTCTCAAATCAATAGTGAATTAGAACATTTTATATAGTTATAGATAACATTGATAATCTCTATTTAAAACCTGTTCTTTAATCATTTATCAATTGGGTATTGGCTCTAATTTTTATCAAGTGACTCAGTTCTCTATATATTTGAGAAATAAGACCTTTATTAAAGAAGTTTGCTTCAAAAATAATTTAGCAATTTTTATTGTTAGCTGTATTTTCCTCCATCCTATTCCCCCTCACATTTGTTTATTCTCTCTCTCTCTCTCTCTCTCCCTTCACCCTATCCCTACTGAAAAGAGTTTTACTTCTAAGTCCTCCCCAATCTATCTTCTTTCTATCATACACCCCTTTTTATCCTCTTCCCTTACTACTATCCTGTAGGACAAGATAGATTTCTATACCTAATTAAGTATGTATGTTTTTCCTTCTTGGAGCTGAAGTTCACTCACTGCCTCTCACCTCCCCCCCTTCCACACAACTGTAAAAATATTTTTCTTGTCTCTTTTATATGAGGCAATTTACCTCATTTTACCTCTCTACTTCCCTTTCTCTCAGTACATAGCTCATCCTGTAATTTTATATTTTCAAAGATCATCTCCTCATATTCAGCTTAACACCTGTGGCCTCTCATATACACATATGTGTAATGTGTTCATATGTACATTTACACATATGCACATATGTGCATTTACATATATGTGCATTTTGCTTGTGTTACTCTGACCCTCAAAATGCTCTAAAAATGACAAAGTTCTTATGAGTTACCAGTATCATCTTCCCAAATATAAATATTTCAACATCAGTAAGTACTTGATGATTTTTCTTTCTTTTTTACCTTTTTATCCTTTGAGTCTTGTATTTGAAAATCTTTTTTACATTCAGCCCTAATTTTTTCATCAGGAAAGTTTAAAAATCACCTATTTCCTTGAATGTACTTCCTTTTTTCCCTGAAAGAGTATGCTCAGTTTTTCTTGGTGGTTGAGTCTTAGTTGTAATCCAAGCTCTTTTGCCTTTTGTGGTATCATATTCCAAACCCTATCTTTTTTTAATTTGGAAATTACTAAATGTTGTATTAACCTATGTCCCCAGGATGCTTAAATTGTTTCTTTCTGATTGCAAAAATTTCTCCTTAACCTGGGAGGTCTGGAATTTACCTATAATAATCATTGTGGTTTTCATTTGGGAATCTCTTCCAGTAAGTGATAAGTGAAGTCTTTCTATTTGTATTTTACCCTCTGGCTCTAGAATATCAGGGAAGTTTTCCTTGATAATTTCTTTAAAATGTTGTCTAGGCTCTTTTTTTTTGATCATAGCTTTCAGGTAGTCCAATAATTTTTAAAGTATCTCTGCTAGATATATTTTCTAGATCAGTTGTTTTTCCAAAGAGATATTTCACATTGTCTTCTATTTTTTCATTCTTTTGGTTAAGTTTTACTATTTCTTGACTTCTCATAAAGATATTAATATCTATTTGCTAAATCTTAACATAGAAGCTGATAAATCATGTGTTATCCTGACTGTAGTTTCATGATAGTTGATTTTTTCTGGCTGCTTGTAATATTTTCTCCTTTACTTAGGAGTTCTGAAATTTGACTTTAATATTTCTGACAGTTTTCATTTTGAAATCTCTATCAGGAGGTAGCTGTTGGAATCTTTAACTCTGCTCCTAGGATATCAGGGAAATTATCCTGAAGAATTTATTGAAAAATGAAGTGTAGCCTTTTTTAGGTCATGACTTTTGGATAGTTCAGTAATTTTGAAATGATCTCTCTTGGATCATTTTTTGCAGGTGAGTTGTTTTTCCAATGAGGCTTTTCATGTTTTCTTCTTTTTTATACTTTTAGTTTTATTTTATTGTTTCTTGATTTTGTTTTTTTAAGGTTTTTTTGCAAGGCAAATGGGGTTAAGTGGCTTGCCCAAGGCCACACAGCTAAGTAATTAAGTGTCTAAGACCACATTTGAACCCAGGTACTCCTGACTCCAGGGCTGGTGCTTTATCTACTGTGCCACCTAGCTGCCCCTGTTTCTTGATTTCTTAAAATCATTAGATTCTCTTAGCTCTATTTTACATTTTAAGAGGACTGCATGGGAATTTCACATCTCTTTTTCCATCTGGCCAATTCTACATTTTTAAGGAGTTCTCTTCCTTGGTCTTTTGGACTGCTTTTTCCATTTGACCCAAATTGGTTTTTCAGATGTTATTTTCTTCAGTTTTTTTATTTCTTTTCTCAAGTTGCTAACTTGCTTTTCCCTCATTGCTCTCTTTTCTTCTTTCCAGTTTCTTCTCTACATCCCTTACTTTTTTAAAAAATCTTTTTTGAGCTCTTCCATACACTGACACTAATTCATATTTTTCTTGGAGGCTTTGGATTCAGGAGCTTTGACTTTATTTTCTGAATGTGTATTTTAATCCTCCAGATAGCCAAAGCAATAACTGTCTATTTTTCTGAGATGGGGTTATTTAAGTATTTACACTCCTCTTCTTTTAACTTGGGTATCCATTTCACTTAGATTGTCAAATTTATTGGCATACAACTGGTCAAGATAGCTCCAAATTATTATTTTAATTTCCTCCTTATTGGTGGTGAATTAATTTTTTTCATTATCAATATGGGTAATTTGGTTTTTTTTAAACCAAATTGAGCAAAGGTTTATCTCTTTTATTAATTTTTACTAAAACCAACTCTTAGTTTTAGTTCTTAATTCAATAGTTTTATTACTTTTGGTTTTATTAATACCTCCTTTGATTTTTTAATTTGGTATTAATTGGAGCTTTTTAATTTGTTCTTTCTCTGATGTTTTTATTTGCATACCCAATTCATTGAACTATTCTGTTTCTATTTTATTCATGTGAGCATTTAGAGAAATACTTTTCCTCTAATAGCTGATTTGATTTTATTCCACAAGTTTTGGAATATTGTCTCTTTATTTCATTGTCTTGGATAAAATTATTAATTATTTTTATAATTTATTGCTTGACCCACTCATTCTCTATGATTAGGTAATATAATTTCCACTCAATTTTAGGTCTCTCTCTCTCTCTCTCTCTCTCTCTCTCTCTCTCCATAGTCATTTATTGCATCTGAAAAGAATTCATTTCATATTTCTGCCTTTCTGCATTTTATTATAAAGTTTTTAATGGCTCAGTACATGGTCAATTTTTGTATAGCTGCCAATGCAAAAAATGATATGTTCCTTTCTATCCTCATTCAATTTTTGCCAGAGGTCTATTATATTTAACTTTTCTAACATTCTATTCACCTCCTTAACTTCTTTCTTGTTTATTTTATGGTTGGATTTAATTCTGAGAGAAGGTTGAGATTACCCACTGGAATAGTTTTGCTCTGTGTTTTCCTGTAACTCATTTAACTTCTCTAAGAATTACTTAACTATATCATTTGGTGGATATGGATTTAGGATTGAAATTATTTCATTGTCTATGGTACATTTTAGGTGAATGTAGTTTCCTTCCTTATCCCTTTTAATGAGATCTCTTTTTTCAGTTGCTTTGTCTGAGAAAAGGATTGCTACCCCTGCTCTTTTTACTTCAGCTGAAGCATAATAGATTCTTTTCCAGCCTTTTACCTTTACTCTGTGAGTATCTTTTTGCTTCAAATGTATTTTTGTAAGCAGAATTTTTCAGTATTCTGGTTTTTAATCCACTCTGCTATATGCTTCTGTTTTATGGAAAAGTCCATCCCAATAACATTCACAGTTACAATTACAAACTCTTTTTTTTTACCCTCCATGCTATCTTCTCTCAATTTGTACTTTTCACTCTCTCCTTTCACCCTATCCCTCCTTACCAGTGTTTTGCTTCAGAATACCATCTCCCTCAGTCCTTCTATTAGCTACCCTTCCTTTTCTTCTCTTTTTCCCTTTTCCCCTTCATTTTTCTTTCCTTCCTATAAAACCCTCCTTCATTTCACCCCTCTCCCTTCCTTTTCCCTCCTAATACTTAAAGGTAAGGTAAATTTATAAACCCAACTGAGTGTGTATTTTATTCTTTTTTGAGTAAAGCCAGATTAGAGTAAGAATCATTGAGATCTCAACCCTTCACTTCTTTCCCTCTACCGCAGTGGGTCCTTTGTGCCTCTTCATATGATGTACTTTACCACATTCTGTCTCCCCCTTCTTCCTTTCTCTTTTGAAACTTTCCCCTTTCTTATTGTCGTAATTATTTTTAAGTCATTCCTTCAAATCAGCTTAGAGGGGCAGCTAGGTGGTGCAGTGGATAGAGCACTGGCTCTGGAATCAGGAGTACCTGAGTTCAACTATGGCCTCAGACATTTAATAATTACCTAGCTGTATGGCCTTGGGTAAGACACTGAACCCCATTGCCTTGCAAAAAAACACAATGAATTCAAAACAGCTTAGGTCCATACCTTCAGGGAGCAACTAGGTTGCATAGTGGATGGAGCACCAGCCCTGGAGTCAGGAGGACCTGAGTTCAAATCCAGTCTCAGCCATTTAATAATTACCAAGCTGTATGGCTAAGGTCAACTCACTTAACCCCATTGCCTTTCAAAAACCTAAGAAAAAGACAGGTCCATACCTTTAACCTAAGTATACTCCTAATAGAATTATGAGAATTTTCCTCCCAGGTAGTGATATAACCAGTTTAATCTTATTAAATAATATTCTTTTTCTTATCCCCTGTTTACCTTTTTTAATGTATCTCTTAAGGCTCCTGTTTGAAGATAAAATTTTCTGTTCAGATCTGATTTTTTTCACCAGGAAAAATTAGAAGTCACCTTTTTCATTAAATGTCCATCTTTTACCTGAAAGAGTATGTTCAATTTTGCTGTATGGTTGATTCTTTGTTTTAAACCAAGATCCCTTGCCCTCCAGAATGTCATATTCCAGGTCCTTCATTCCTTTAATTTTAATGCTCCCAGGTCCTGTTTAATACTGACTGTGGCTCCTTAGTATTTGAAATGCTTCTTTCTGGCCATTGGCAAAATATTTTTCTTTATATGACAATTTGCCCTCTGGTTTCAGCATATCAAGGTAGTTCTCTATGACTATTTCTAAAGAAAATGCTATCTGGGTTCTTTTTATGATCATGGTTTTCAAGTAGTTCAATGATTCTTAAACTAATTCTCCTGGATCTATCTTCCAGGTCAGTGGCTTTATCAGTGAGGTATTTTACATTTTCTTTTCTTTTTCTTTTTCTTTTTTTTATTTGGTTTAACACATACTTGATGTGTCATGGAGTCATTAGTTTCCACAAATCCCAACATAATTTTCAAGGGGGCATTGTCTTCAGTTAGCTTTGCCTCTGCTTTTCCATTTATTCAATTCTATCTTTAAAGGAGTATTTTATCTTTTTTCATTTTTTCTCAATCGTATTTTTGAAGGATTTTTTTTTCTTTTTGCATTTGCCAAATATGTTTTTAAAATTTTATTTATTTAAGGCAATGGGATTAAATGACTTGCCCAAGGTCACACAGCTAGGTAATTATTAAGTGTCTGATTCCAGATTTGAACTCAGATCCTTCTAACTCCAAGGACTGTGCTCTATCCACTGTGCCACCTAGCTGCCCCCCCCAATGTATTATTAAAAGGTTTATTTTCTTCTGTCATTTTTGTTGCAAGATGTTAATTTTCTCTTACTTTTTTTTCATTTCATTTTAAAAATCCTTTCTGATCTCTTCTCAAAAGTTTTCTGGGCTTGAGCTCAATTCATATTTTCCTCAAAAGCTTCACATATAGCACTCCTTCTGCCCTCTTTTTCTAATATCTTTAGTTCCAAGGTAACTTTTGATAGACCCTGCATTTCTCTGAGATTTTTAGGGAGAGGGGTCTCTATGGCAGACCTCAAGAGACTTGCTTACTAACTTGGGGCAGTTGATGTTAGAAAGTACTTGGTAAGGAATGCTAAAGATTATCTCTGGACTATTTTTGCTTTGGAAATCAGAGGACCACTCTCTGGGTTATTGGAAACATTGGCAATGCTGGGAATTCTTGGGTCTCTTTCTGGATTGTTTTCAGTGGGGAAAGTCAAGCCTAGAAATGGCAGGGGCAACACTGAGAATGCCAGGGGCTTGCCATCTGAGTTGAAAAATCTAGACCTTCCACAATTCTACAACAGGGTGTCCTGGGTCTCCATGCTGGAGCTCCCCCATTCCACCCACCATGCAACCAAACTACACAGTTGAGGTTCTCAGGTTATTCCCCACCTTGACCCACCACTGGTAAGCTGAGTCTCTGCTCTCTTCCCTAGGTATACCCATGGACCCCTGTGACAGGGGTCCTTGTGAAAGATGTTCCACTTTAATCTTTTCTTGGCTCTCTCATTCCTAAATCTATTATGAGGCTTGATTCATGTCATTTCTGAGGCAAAAACCAAAAAACATTTACAAAGTTCCTAACTTCTCTCTGTCTTCTTGGCCAGAAATCTTTTAATTCTTTGATAAAATATGGTTCTACTTCAAGGGTAGAGAGTGACATTCTGTGAAAGGTTTTGTCAGAAATAAATTCTGTAAGTTTTCAGTATTTCCTGGGTGGTGTGATCTAAGGAGAGGTGTTTGCTCATCTCCTGGTCTGGACTCTGCTCTGGGAACGACCACAAGTGTTCTTTTCTGCCCAAGAACTGTGAGGAGGGTCTCCACTCCCCAGCAGCCACAAGCTTTAATGTGTTATCTTGGACTGTCAAAAGAGAATGCTCCCCTATAATCTTCTTTTGATATGTTGTTTGACCTCCCTTTCCCTCTCTGGCCTGAGCTCTGTGGAAAGAGTTGCTGCTGCTGCTGCTGCTGTTGATTCAATGACTCCCAAGGCCTGTTAACTAGTTTGTTGGGATTGGTGCTACACTGGAATATCTTTTGTAGAACTGTACTTCTCTTTCACCTCACATCAAAGCTTTCCTTGTTGTTCTAAGATTTCTTTAGTATCTCAGGGCTAAGAGATAATGGAAATTGCCAGTACTGCGACTAATTTCCTCTGCTAATTATCAGAAACCCGCTCCTGGTTTGCTGCACCTTTTTCTTCACTGGCGTAACCTGTGTTGAATTTTATTCCTCCCATACTCTGGTGCAACAGACCCACCTGCCAACCTCCAATTTGTCTTGGACTGGAAAATTGTTTCATTCCTTCTTTTTGTGGATTCTGGATTCTGGGGCTCTAGAATTTGAGTTTTTTTAGGGGTATTGGTGGATTTGTGGGGTTTTGGGGAGAGCTTGTATAAGTTGGATAAGTACCTTCCTTTATTCTATCATCTTGATTACTTTTATATTCAATGGTTTCCATGTGAAGATGTTCCATGAGGAAGATGTGAAAAAATCCAAAGATTTAAAAATTCTTCAGAGATCTCATATCAGATATCATGTATTCATTCTCTAAAAAGAGCATTAGAAAAAGAACATGACATTGAGAACAATCAAAGAACATTACACACAAACAAAATAATATTGACTATATCCTGAAAGATAAAAAATGGTTTCTTACCAATATGGGACTCATTTCTAAAGTAACAGTATTTATGTGATCCGTTCATCAACAAATTAGGCAAATGTTAAAAATCAGTATCAAATTAGAATCCTAAAAATGAGATGACATTATTTACAATTACAACAGTACTAGCTTTATCTAGCCAAATAAAACATCGATATCAAGAAATATGAAATCAGTACTTTCTTTTTCAATTGTTGATTCTGACTATCACCATTTCCTAAAGAAGCTTAAACAATTAGCACAATTCCCAATTTGAGACAGAAGTTACTTTGAAATCATCTTAGCCAGTGGACAATTGATATTCTTGTTCAGGTAGTCAGTTTCTTATTCTTTCATTGTTCTTTTTGCTCCATTTTCTAAGAGCTACTCTTCTTGCCTCTAGAAGCTTTTAATTTTAAACCATTCTTTCCTTGTCTCTGTATTATCTCTCTTCCCCCTCTCTTTCTCTCTGGCTGTCTCTCTGTCTCTGTCTCTATCTCTGTCTCTGTCTCTCTCTCTTGCTCACTCTCGCTCTCGCTCTCTCTGAGTGAAGTGTGTGTGTGTGTGTGTGTGTGTATCCTTGTCTCTTTCTGTCTCTCTCTGTCTCTGTGTTAATCTATCTCTTTCCAATCTCTCATCTTTTCTCCATCTCTTCTTATAAACTAGGTACTTTCTGTATATCCAAAAGACACACCTAGATCTTTTCCAACTTAAAGAATAAAAAAAAACCCTTTTTTGTCACTTGCAGTGTCATATATTTTCCCTCTTAATAGTCAAATACCCCAAACAAAGTCATCTCTGCTTGCTGCCTTCACAGCATCACTTCACACTCTTATTTCTTTCAAATTTAATCCACTGAAATGGTAGTGTTCATTTTCAATGATCTTTTGATTAATATAACTGATGATCTGATAGATTTCATATTCTTCTTGATCTCACTATAGTTTTTTGGCATTTATGAGTGTCTGCTGATTTCATCAATAGTGTTCTCTACTGGTGCTTTTAATATTTGTTTGACTTCAACTTCTAATTATTATTTTATAACCATCCATCTTCTGTTTCATCTGGGTATGGGTGTGATCCAAAATCCAATTGTTTTCTACCCATATTAATGATCATTGCTTCCATTATCATCTTTCTTCAAATGATTCCACATTTATATATACAAAGCAAATTTTCTTGTTGAATTCTAGTCACATATCACAGGTTGCCTGCTTGAACAATCCCATATATTCCTTCAACAACTCATACTTGAAATGACCAATTCAGAATTTATCTACCTCTTCTCCTTTAATCCTATTTGAAGTATTTTCCAGATATCAATCCAATCCTGCCAGCTTGCAATTTATGAGTCCTACTTTTCTCTCCCTTACTCTTATATCTATTCAATTACCAAGTCTTATTAATTCTCATTTCACATTATTCCTTCTATCTAGTTCACCTTTCAACTAGATTATTATAATATCCTTATTGTTTTCTATGTTTCTAATCTCTCTCTTCTTTAATTCATCTCAAAAATAACTAGCAAATTATCTTCCTCAGACACTAGTCTGCTATATCATTCTCTTGCTCAAAATTTTTTAGTAGCATTGATAAATGAAACCAAAATCTTTAAAGACATCCAATATATAGTAAACCTTTTATTAATCTAGAAGTCTAGTATCATCATTGATGACAGTAGAATCACAAGATTTGAACACTAACACATCAGTAATCAATGTTCTATAAAATGAAGTGAAAACGCCACTTGAAAAGAGAAAATTTTGAAGAGGAGCTGAATAAAATCAAGTATGCACAAAGGAAATCACTGTTGAAGGTAACACATTTTTGAAAGCAGTGATGGTTTAATTCTCAAAACATTTAAGAGTGGGGTAAATAACACACAATGGGAATAAAAGTAAGGAAAATAACAAAAATGAGAGGATATCAATAGCTACTGATTTGCATGACTATATTTTCTCACTTTAAATATTCAGGAGGATCATCAGCATATAAAATTATGATATTCTTAATAAAAATAAAAAAGAGAACAGGCAAACCTCTTATAAAGAATTTTATAGAATATTTTTATAATCTCATAATTGACTAAAATATAAAAATAAAAGATTCCTCTATTTAAAATATTTTTTTAATTTGAAATGCAAAATGACTTTTCTCTACCATCTTCCATGTATATAATCAATTAAATTAATAACATGTCACAATGAAATGAATGCAGCCTCTGAAATTGGAGACCCTGGGTTCAAATCTCCCCTCTGGTACTTATTCTTACTTTCTGTGCAATCTTGGATAGGTTCCTTAATCTCTTAAATTCTCAGTTTCTTCATCTTAGTTTCTTCATCTCAGTTTCTTCATCATCTTCTTCAGTTAAATGAGAGAATTAGACTAGATGATGTTTGAGTTTCCTTTAATTATAGTTATCTATCATCCTGTGAGTATTCCTTGACAGATACAGCTATATGTTCAGTGATTTATTAATATTTATATTAAAATATGTAAAGCAGGAGATATTACATAATTAATGGAGTTTACTACTGTCATAAAGGAAGTCCTTCATGAGATCCAAATGGAAGTACCACAAAGATAGTGAAATTCATTTGTTCTTCTTTGTGGTTAACATTGTGATAATTGGGGGGGGCAGAGCCAAGATAGCTACAAGAGAGGAACTTCTCTTAGAAGCTCTCTCATAAAACTTCGAAACTAAGGAATCTAACTAAACTTTTGAGAGACAGAACCCACAGAGGGACCCAATGAGGCAGTTCTCCTACTCAAGGTAACCTGGAAAAGAGCAGAAAGGCTCTGCTCTCTGGGGTTGGAGAGGACGGCCTGCCAGAGGGGTGGCCCACCAGAGTGAAAGAACTTCAGCCTCCCGGAGGCAGCCCCAGGAGCCGTGGCTCAAAGCAGTGGGGGAGTCTCCTGAGCTACGCCCCGGGGAGCACCGGGCACAAAGTGGGGGAACAGCGGGGGACCTCTGCCAGAGTGAGCAAGTGAAGCCCAGCCCTCAGGGCACACAGCAAGCCCAGATCCAGGAACTGAAGCAGATGGAGCCCGTAAGCAGGAGCCCCCAAGGCATGAGCCCATTGAGCTGAGGGAGGGAAGTGAAGAGAGAGAGACTACAGAGCTCTGTCCTCTGCCCCTGGAACAGGACACTGGGGTTCTGACCACATTCAGATCCTGATCGCAGTCTAGGTCCCCCCATAGAACAGCAGCCCCCCCCACCTCAGCCCCGTGGCAGAGTGGGGCTCATATGGTCATTCCCAGACCAGGAGGGAGGACAGAGCCTCATACACTGAGATCCTTGTGGGAGTGTCCCAAAAGCTCAGGAAGCACCCCCCCAAAACAGACTCAGGCTGGGAAAATAAGCAAGCAGAGAAACAAGAGGAAGACCATTGAGAAATATTTTGCATATGAGCCCAAGAAGGATCAAAATACTCAGTCTGAAGATGAAGAAGCACAAGCTCCTCCATCTAAAGACTCCAAGAAAAACAGAAATTGGGCTCAGACCTATGACAGAGCTCAAGAAAGACTTTGAAAAATCAAATGAGGGAGTTAGAAGAAAAACTGGGAAAAGAAATGAGAGAGATGCAGGAAAAACATGAAAATGAAGTCAGCAGTTTAGTCAAAGAAATAAAAAAAATGCTGAAGAAAATAGCATGCTAAAAACCAGCTTAGGTTAAATGGATAAAACAGTTCAAAAAGTTACTGAGGAGAAGAATGCTTTAAAAAAGCAAAATTGGCCAGATGGGAAAAAGAGATAAGAAAACTCTCTGAGGAGAACAAATCCTTCAGACAAAGAGTCTCATCAATCTCAGAGAGATTGATGAATTTATGAGAAACCAGGATTCATTACTTCAAAACCCAAAAAATGAAAAATTAGAAGAAAATGTGAAACATCTCATTGAAAAAAACAACTGATATGGAAAACAGACTTAGTAAGGATAATTTAAAAATTATTGGAATACCTGAAAGTCATGATCAGGAAAAGAGCCTTGACATCATTTTCAAAGAATTACTACAGGAAAATTGCCCTGATATTCTAGAAGCAGAGGGCAAAAATAGAAATGGAGAGAATCCAATGATCCCCCAGAGAAAGAGATCCCAAAAAATCAACCCCTAGGAATATTATAGCCAAGTTCCAGAACTCCCAAGTCAAAGAGAAAATATTACAAGCAGCCAGAAGGACACAGTTCAAATATCGTGGAGCTGTAGTCAAGATCACACAGGATTTAACAGCAACTACATCAAAAGCTCGTAGGGCTATAATATACTGGAAGGCAAAATAGCTTAGAATTCAACTGAGAATCAACTACCCAGCAAGCCTGAATGTCCCCTTCCAGGGGAAAAAGATGGACTTTCAATGAACCAAGGGAATTTCAAATGTTCCTGCTGGAATGGCCAGAGCTGATCAGAAGGTTTGATCTTCAGATTCAGGACTCAGGTCAAGCATGGAGATTAGAGGAGAGGGGGAAAATATGAGGGACTTGATGATGAACTGCATGTATTCCTGTATAGAAAAAATGACATTGATAATACTCATATGAACCTTCTCAGTTAATAGAGTAGGTAGAGGGAGCTTTTATAATTGAAGCCCAGGAGAAAGTTGAATTTGAAGATAAAATATGATGTAAAAATGGAGTCAATAGAATAAAAGGGAAATGTAATGGGAGAAAGAAAAAGGAGACAGGGAATAGGCCAAGATATCTCATATAATAACTTTTCTCTTTATTACAATGAGCTATTACAATGATATGGAAGGGGGGAAGGCAAGGGGGGAATGAGAGAATCTTTGCTCTCATCAGAGGTGGCTAGGAGAGGAAACAGCATATATACTCAATGGGGTATAGGCATCTAGAGTAAGAAGGAGGGGGGGGACACGGGGGAAGGGGGGGGGTGTGAGTGATGGAGGAGAGGATGGACCATGGTGGGAGATATAACACATTTTCTTTTTTACTTCTTGCAAGGGGCTGGGATTGGATGACCTGTCCGGGACCATAGGGCCAGGTGGATGCTGGGCCTAAGGGGTGGTATGGAGGCTCAGGGCCTCTTGATCTCAGAACTAGGGATCTGTCTACTGCACCACTCAGCTACCCTACAGCAGAGTCAGAGTGAAAGGAGAGAGAAAAATATAGTACATGTTAGTGGAGAAATATGAAAGGAGGGATTTGCAATCAGCAATAGCAATGGTGGGAAAATATGGAAGTCACTTTTGTGATGGATTTATCATATTGTGACAGAGTTGTTGGTGTTGGAACAAAGACTCAAGCACATTTTTATTATTATTATTTTTGGGGGGTGCAGGGCAAATGGGGCTGGGTAGCCTGCCTGGAGCTGCATAGAAGGGTGGTCTTTGGGTGTCTGAGGCCAGAATAGGACTCAGGTGCTCCTGGCTCAAGGGCCAATGCTCTGTCTGCCACTCAGCTACCCATACTATTATTACTATTTTATTTTATTTTGGGTCTTTTTTAATTTAATTTAATTTAATTTTTTTTTGTTTTTTTCAGGGCATTGGGGTTGGGGTGGCTTGCATGACACATGGCTGGGTGATTGTGGGGTGTATGGGGCCGGATATGGGCTCGGGTGTTCCTGGCTCCAGGTCTGGGGCTCCATCCATTGCTCCACCTGGCCATACCTACAATTATTACTATTATTTTTTTAATTTTAATTGTTTTCTCTCCCCTTTACTTTATCACTCAAGAGAGTCTATATTTTGTGGGGGGAGGGGGTATTCTGTTTACTCTTAAATGAGAATATTTTATTAATGTATAAAAAACATTATTTGTACAAAAAGAGAATAAATAAATATAAAAAAATGTGATAATTACATAAAAACCCTCTGTAAGATATTGCCTTTGCCCTGATACACATGCATATTTATTTTAAAAAATCATCTTATCAGATATTGACAAACCAAATGTATAAGAAATGCCTATTTTCCAGATGAGGACATGATCTTTCTATTATGTTTGGTACATCAGCACATAATATATAATGGAAATCTTTTATAGACTCTATCTATGCCTACTGTTCAACCTCATAACTTTGGAATAACCTTGCACTGTTGAACAGCCATGTGTGACTGTTTACCTATTTTATCAACTGCATAACTACATAAAAACTTTATCAAGTACTTAATATGCACCAGATATTGTACAAAGTGATGGTTCCAAATATAAACAAGGTAGCCCATGCCTTCAGGAAACTTACGTTCAAATGCAAAAAGATGACTGGTTCATGAAATAATAGGAGGGTAGATAATGTCTCAGGAGGAGACAATAGGAGGTGATGAGGAAGTCATCATAAGACATAAACATAAAACTCATCTCTTGGAATCATTGAAGTTGAGATTAGAAACTGAGCTTTTAGTGCTTTAAAATTTAGAAAATTTTCTTTCTTTTTTTTTTTAGTTTTTTTTTTTTTGCAAGGCAAATAGAGTTAAGTGGCTTGCCCAAGGCCACACAGCTAGGTAATTATTAAATGTCCTAGGTTGGATTTGAACTCAGGTACTCTTGACTTCAGGGCCTGTGCTCTTTCTACTGTACCACCTAGCCACCCCTGAAACTTTTTAAAAGAGCTAAGAACTAAGAGTCAAATCCTACATTTAAGACATGGACAAATTTAATGTCTTTTATTATTATTATTTGCTAAGCTTATTACCTAAGACATGAAGTGAAAGTTATAAGTAGTAAACACTTGTAGAGAAGAATGGAATCTTTTCCTCTGGGAATATATAGATAAGAATGCCACACAGAACCAAGGTCATGGAATGTTTCAAATTTTCCACTCCTAATTCCTGTAAATTTTGCAAATAATAACTTATTTACCCACCCCAAAAATTCTGGAAACTGAAGCATAATCAAGAAATAAGGAAATATATTTGCAATGCCATTGTCCATGTCTCTCTTGTCCACAAGAAGACAGAATTTCAGTTTGTCTTCTGCTCTTTTCACCAACTGGCTATTAACACTTGCTTAGGTAGGATCAGAAATGGATTTGAAGTCAGAGACCATTCAAACCTTGGAAAATAAATTGGTAAAAAGATAGACCTTGTTCTAAAGAGATTGGATTCTAATGGTGGGAGACAACTGATGAAAAAAAGCTGAAAAGGTGATTGAGGAAGAGGGGACTAGGAAAGTAGAAGGTGATGGTCATGAAAAATAATTAGAAGTGAAACCTAGAGAGAATTGAAAACATGACTACTCTGGTCATCCTCTTTACAATTGAGATTTTAGAAAGAACCAGTCAACTAATGGAAGAGGTCATAGGGATAGTGGGCATTTCTAGTGTGATGTTTATAATGCAAATTAGTGTCCACACTGAAGAGGTCTCTGTGGCATGGGAGAGAAAATCCAGAGAGATTATAGCCTTTAAACAATTGTTAGATGCTGCTTGACCAAAGAAAAAACATTAGTCTTCCTATACTTTATCACAGTATCTCTTGGAGCACTACAAACATTGAGGAAACAATTAAGAGATTGCAATTAAGAGATTGCAATTAAGAGATATGAAGTTGTCCTTAAGTGAATTATAGAGTACATTGCCAGTTGTATTCCAGAAAGTATTTACCAACTGTTTATCCAGAAAACAAAAATGCTTGCATAATGCATTCTTATTTATTCTGAGCTATTAACACTTTCTCCATCATTTTCTTAGGTCTAGAAAATCAAGAAAAGAATAATTCAAATCCTGATTTGTAGAACTTGTAAGTGTAAATTATATAAATACTCAGACTAGACATTTTAAAATTTGGTCCTCCTGAGATTTCTTACTGGGTTCCATTACAACCACTGCAATTTATGTTCAGTATAATTTAAATAAATCATCTAATTAACTTATGATTATAAAAAAGAGTTTCTAATGAGAACAAAAAATAATAGACAATTGCAGTATTTTACTAGTATGCATTAAAAATATTTTTAAGAATTTTTTTTTTAGAATCAGGAAGATCTCTGAAAGATTGATTAGAATATGGGCAAAAATCAAATAGAATGAAGAGATATGGATGGATTGTAATCTACATAAATTCAATTACTCATATATTGATAAGAAAATTTTCTTTTGGACCCTTCCATTCATGCTGAAGTTGAACTCTTTACTAGGGGTTATTTTCCACAGTTAGAGGGTGATCTCCTTAAAAGCATAGACTTGCTACTTTTTCTTTTTATATCCCAGTCCCTTTGAACATGTAATACATAATAAGTTCAAATAAATTTTTTTCTTTTAGTTATCTACTCAATATCATTAGCTATATCTGTAGCTTTTTAGCTTTTAGGGTTCACATAATATTTTATATAGATGTATGTATATGTGTATTATTTTCATAAGAGTCAATAAGTAATGTCTTGAATCCAGCCTTAAATATTTATCTACATTGAGTACAATACATTTCTGAGAACTATGGTAATTATGAGAAAAGTTCTGGTTTCCTGTAGTTCAATATTAAATGATTATTCCTTTAGTTATCTTGCATGCAGTCCCTCTAAGTGTAAGATTGAGAACAACTTTTTCTCTTGAAGATTGCTCTTATCCTTTGCTGCATGATTTGTACTTTCTCTTATATTTTGAGGAATGATGAAGGCAAAATTTTGACCATTTCCTTTTCTCTCTCCAAGTCCATGCTATTTAAAATGTGGTAGGTATTTAATAAACTTTACTGATTTTTTATTTATTGATAATCATTGTTTTAGCATTTTCAGCTCTATCCTCCATATTATCAGAAACAGAAATAAGCCCTGGATAAATTAAGATTTTTGATTCTATAATTTGATTCAATAAATATTTATTAAGTTTTCACTATGCATCAGATAATGTGCTAGGCACTGAGCATGCAAGAAGTGACAAAAGACAGTCCTTGGCCTAAAGGAGATTATAGTCTTATGGAGGACAACAATAAAAGACAAATACATGCAAAGTAAACTATATACAGGATAAATAGGAACTAACCTAACAGAGAAAGATTTTGGAAGGCTTCCTGTAGGAGGTAGGATTTATGTGGGACTTAATGGAAAACAAAGAAATTAATAATTTAAATGAAAAAGGAAGAACAATCCAGACATGTGCAACAGCCAGAGAGAATGCCAGAAGCCAAGAGATTGAGTTTTTTGTTGGTGGAACAACTAGGAGACCAGCCTGAATTGAAAACAAGTCTGAATTGAAAGCAATGTGTAGAGGGGTAAGACTGTAAAGGTAAGAGGTGGATAGTTTGTGAATGCCAATCAGAGCATTTTGTATTTTCTCCTAGAGATGATAGTAAACCACTGGAGTTTATTGAGTAGGGCAAGGACATGATCAGATCTGTGTTTTCAGAAAATTACTTTTATTGTTCAAGTGAGAATCCTTTGAGCTCTCTCTCTCTCTCTCTCTCTCTCTCTCTCTCTCTCTCTCTCTTTCTCTCTCTCTTACACACACACACACACACACACACACACACACATACACACACATATACACACACACATACAAAAATAGACACAATGAAGTGGCGAGTGCTCAATTGCAAAGCTAGTTTTATTAAGAAAGATGATAAATTCCATAATTTCACTCAAGGTTTATTCTCCATCTTTTTTAAATTTTATTTTAGTGAATATTTAGTTTTAAACTCATTTGCCAATTGACCTATTTCCAACACAAATTTAAGCATATTCAAGTTAATGTTAGTAAACAAAGTTGCCATTTCCTTTTATCAATCTCATATACCATCAGCTTACAATGCCTTTAATATTTGTATTTCTCAGCATAGTGTAAGGTTGGTCTATATTACTATCTTCAGAATTTACAAAGTGAAAAATGTAACCATAACTACAGACATTATCTCCCCTGATGCTTTCTCTATGTTCCCCTTGGTTTTGTTATAGAGAATATATTGAAGTTCCCAAAGGTAATATCTACACGTACAAAGTGAAGCATAGGTACAATTCTTTGTAGGATGAAAGAAAACAAAATTCTTCTGTATTCACCTATTTCACATAAAAGGGATTTTGCTGTTGTTTTGCTATTTTTTGTAAAAAGTTTATGTAATATTGGAATTAATTATTCTTTCAGTTTCTGATAGCATTCACTTGTGAATCTATTTGGACTGTTGTTTTCCATCCTTTTGGAAGTTAATTTGTGGATTATTTAATTCTTTCTTCTGAGACTGAATTATTTAAATTTCTATTTCCTTTTTGCTTAATTTGATTATTTTATATTTTTGAAAATATTTTTTATCATCTTTGTAGTTAATTTTATTTGCACATGACTGAGTAAAATAATTTCTCATATCTTTTATATTACTATATATAGCTATAAATTATCATTTAGGATGAAAATTTTTTTCTTTTTTTATTGCATTAGTTAATAGATTTTTTTTCCTATTTTCTTAAAACAAACTCCTAGATGTATTTATTAATTCTTTCATTTTGGTTTATTTTTAATTTTTAAAATCTCTTTATTTTTAGGATATTAGTTCTTTGTTTTTTAATTCCTGATTTCCAATTTTTTGTACATTGCATTCAAATTAATCTTTTACTCTCTTCCTGTTAATAAAAGTGTTAAGATTGGGAATGACTGAACATATTGTGATATATGAATTTGATGAAATACTATTTGTTTATAGGAATTGAAAAATAGTTGATTTTAAAAAGACATGGAGAGATTTTTTTAGACTGATTTAAAGTGAAGTGAGGAGAAACAAAATAGTAACTTATATAACTATATAAATATTAAAAATGAATGATTTTGAGGACTTTTTGTCAAAGAATGAAATGAAAAGAACTGAAACAATCAAGTCAATAACAACAATACTACAAACTTTGAAAGCTGACAACTATTATAACATAATGAAACTCCATGTTTCAAGAGGTCTTAATTAATTTTTTTTGTCTACCTCCTGATTTATCATGATAAATTCTGGATGCAGAATGAAATAAATATTTTTCTAACATGGTTGATGAGTGACTTTACTTTGCTTGACCACTGTGAATATTGGTCTTAGGCAATGTTTCTTCCTTTGGGGGGTGGGGAGAAAGATGATATGAGAGAGAAAAAACAGATTTCTGCTAATTTGAAAGAAAAATAAAAATTTAATTTTGAAAAGGAGTTTATTTGCTTATGCAAAATCATTTCAATTACTGATTTCATTTCTACCAATAATAGTATTGTTGAACTAGAATTTCCATAATAGGTCTTTTCTCCTTATGAGCAGATTGATCACTCTATTGCCGAGGGAGAGAGACAGAGAGAGAGAGAGAGAGAGAGAGACAGAGACAGAGACAGAGACAGAGACAGAGACAGAGACAGAAACAGAGACAGACAGAGAGAGAGATGGATAGATTTAAGATAGATAGATAGATAGATAGATAGATAGATAGATAGATAGATACAATTTCCTTGTCATCTAATGGCCTAAGACTCAGCTATGTGTAGGCTAGGCTTCTTATACTCAATTTTCCATGGGAAGCCATGTCTAAAAATCTAAATGTCGCTATATACTTGTCACATATCCTTACTGTGTTAAGTAAACCTCCTTTATGTAACCTTCCAATGGCTTCCAAGTGCCTCTTTAAACCCAACATTGAACATGAGCTCCTGGCATTAGTGACAGCTTCACCCATATATGTCTATGTTTGTGTATATGTATTCATATATGTGTGTATGTATGTCTATGTGTATGTATAGTCATATAAGTGTATATGTGTGTAAATACATAAAGATATGTATCTCTATGTATTTACATATGCATTTATATCATCTAGAAAAGGTTTACCACATTTCATGACTTGGTAACCCAGTGGAGACTCTAATATGATGACCACTTTAATTTCATTGACCTAACTGGAATTACTGGGAAAAAATAATTCTGACCATATTCTATAACTTTTTCATCCTTGAAGTCTATTAATAAGTGTCACTTATTTAAATAATTCATGGAAACATTCCTTACTTATTTGTTCCTTTTTATATGATCTGGGAAACATGATATGGAGGCCTGCCAGAAAATAGTCTCAAGCTGTCACTATTTTTTAAATTTGAAACTGCTTTGACCAGTCAGGAGATTTTTTTTGAGAGATAAGAATTTCAAAATCATGCCTTTATCATCCTTAGAATATTTGTTGCTGTCAAATTACCTTTTGATGGTTTTTGTCTCATGTGGAATGGGACAAACAATGCACTGAATACACAATCATGTATTTCTAAGAACAGTGCATATTTTCTTTGACAGTGAATATGTTCTTTTAAGAAATTTAGAAATCAGTGCATTGGAATGTAGATCCTTTGGGCACATTAATAAAAAATACAATAACAAAAATCCTTTGCATATGTTCATATTATCCTCATGATAATCCTGTGAGTCAGGTGCTTTTGTAAGCTCTGTCTTACAAATGAGGAAACTGAGACAGAAAGATTAACTGTTTTAATCATATACAACACAACTTTGCACCACAGAAAAATAATATATTACCTTCTGAAATACAAATGCATGAATGTTCATATATATATTTATACAAATATATCCTTGTGTGGTTGGGGGAGATAGGATTAGCTTTTTAATGTTGAGGTCAACAGTATAAGTGCTGTTTTTTAATTTGGATATAGACATAGAATAGTGTAGTGAAAAGAACAGTTGTATAGTGGCCTGATGACCTTGATTCTAGTACTTATTCATTTGTTAAGAAGCTGGTACAATTTTGGGGAAAAAACTTGACCACATTTTTAAATGGGGATGATAATTGTTTTCCCTATTTAATTTCACAAGGAAATTCTGAGGACTAATAAATAAATGTTTTTGAATAGTATGGAGTGAAAACAAAGCTTTTTTTTTTTTTGCTTCTCATGGACAAGAGACTTGAAACAAAATCTCTGTATGATCAGATTTTAATCTGCATTCATCTCTCCACTTGTACCAAAAGCTCTGAGATTTGTTATCAGATAACTGAGGACAGGTATCATTGTACTTTTGAAATCTACTGAAAACTAGGCCTTAGAAATAGCTCATTAATTTCTATGTTTTGCTAATATATAGCAGCTTTCTTGTACATTCTTGTTAGATATTTTCATGTTATCTCCCACATTAGACTTGAGACAAAGGATTCTCTTTTGCCTTTCTTTGAATCTTCAATGCTAAGTTCAGTTTAGAGTGTACAGTATTTTTCTGGTTCTGCTCATCTCACTCAGCATCAGTTCATGCAAATCCCTCCAGGCTTCTCTAAAATCCAGTCCCTCCTGGTTTCTAACTGAACAATAGTGTTCCATGATATACATATACCACAGTTTGCTAAGCCATTTCCCAATTGAAGGACATTTACTTGATTTCCAATTCTTTGCCACAACAAACAGGGCTGCTATAAATATTTTTGTACAAGTAATGTTTTTACCCTTTTTCATCATCTCTTCAGGGTATAGACCCAGTAGTGGTATTGCTGGGTCAAAGGATATTCACCTTTTTGTTGCCATTGATATTTAAATTGTTTCTTTCTGACTGCTTGCAAGATTTTCTCTTTTATTTGATAGTTCTGGAGTTTGGCCACAACATTCCTTGGTGTTTTCATTTTAGGATCTTTTTCTGGTGGGGATTGTTGTACTCTTTCAATAACTACTTTGCCCTCTGATTCCATGATATCAGGGCAGTTTTCCATCAGTAGATCCTGTAATATTAAGTCCAGGCTTTTTTTCTCTTCAATGTTTTCAGGAAGTTCTATAATTTTCAGGTTACCCCCTCATCGATCTATTCTCAAGGTCAGTGGTTTTGTTGATGAGGTATTTTACATTTGCTTCTATTTTTTTCCATTTTTTGATTTTGTTTAACTGACTCTTGCTGTCTCATGGAGTCATTAGTTTCTGTAGACTCCATTATTTTTTGGGGGGAAGAGTTTTCTTCATTAACCTTTTGCAACTCCTTTTCCAATTGGTCAATTCTACTTTTGAAAGAGCTTTCCATTTGACCAATTGAGGTTTTGAGAGAATTAATTTCTTTTTGCATTTGCCCATTTGAAGATCTGAGAGATTTATTTTCCTTTTGTATTTGTCCAATTGTACTTTCTAAGGTTTTGTTTTCTTGTTGCAAGGTATTAATTGTCTCCCCCAAATTTTCCAGTTGATTTTTAAACTCCTTCCTTATTTCTTCAAGGCAGTCTTTCTGTGCTGAAGACCAGATCATATTCTCCTCAGAGGTTCCAGGTCTCTCTGAGTTAGGGTCTTTCCCTTCTAAGAATTTTTCTATGGATCCACCTTTCCACTGACCCTTCTTCATTTTGCTAAGCCCTGAGTTGGGGAGGGGCTGGTTCACAGGGTCTTAGGATCGCTAAAGCCTTTACTCACTGAGTGCAGTTTCCCTGGCTGGCCCATAGGAGGTGCTGGTTGTTTTCTCTGGAGTGTCTGTGACCTTGATTGAGGCCTTCTCCCTTTCCTTGAAGGGAGTAGTTGGAGCTATTTAATTCTTTTGCCTTCAATCAATGGTGGGCTTTACCCTGGCCTTAGGTCATTCCTCAGCTGGGCCGGTTCTTCTGCTCACACACCGGGGTCTGAGGCAGAAGTAGTTTGCATTTGTTTGTTAGGGAAGAAGTCTGAGTTGTAATGGGACTCAGATCAGAGGAGGACAGGGATGGTGTCTGCTGCTCTCCTGCTCCAGAACTCTCCCTCTAGTCCTGTCCGAGATCTCCCAGGGGACAGCTTCAACACCAGTGCCTCCACTCCCCTGCAGACTCATGCCCCCGTGGTCCACCCCCCACCTCTAATCCAGCAGGTCCAGCTCTTGGGCCCTCAGACTCCTGGTTCCAATTCAGCTGTTAATCCGGTTGTTCTGGGTCTGATCCTCCCGCTGAGCCCAGACTCACCGGCCCGAATTCGGCCAAAGCTGCTGCAGGAGACTAATCCGAGGTAGATGTTCTTTCTCCTGGCTTTTCTTTCTGGGTTTTGTGGGTCAGATTTCTTTTAAGAGGTTTGTTTCATGTGATAAATGGGGAAGAGATCAGGAGACTTTAGAACTGTGCCTGTCTTCTCTCTGCCATCTTGGCCAGAAGTTCTCATAGACTTTTTCAAAGCAACATAATATTGCATGATGAGAAAAGTAAAGTCAAGGAGAAGAAAGGGACATCTCAGGATATTAAAAAAAAAGAAATGTGGAAAAGGGAAAAGGGAAAAGTATATTATATAAAAAGCAACTCATCTGAAATAGAGAATTGGGGAATTTTTTAATGTTTCCTGAGAACTTATTTTGAACATATATTTAATCAGTCATCTATCAGAAGATTCACACCATATATATATATATATATATATATATATCTGCAAAATATACAAATTTAATTTTATAATCAGTTTTAGGAAGTTTCCAGGGCTGCCATCACTGCAATGAAAAGCTCATGATATCACGAGTTTTTCATTGTAGTGATGGCAGTCCTAGAAACTTCCTAATACTGATTATAAAATTTAATTTATATAGTTTGCAGACCAAAAATTGCTGTTAGATTAAAAGGAAATTATCAAGGATTATATTCAAATCACATTGGGACATAAATGTTTATCAAGAATAAAGTATACATACCAATTAATCAAAAAAGTGACTGGAAAGCTACAAAACTTATGACTGATAAACTCTTCAGTATAAAATTCTCATTATAGCCTGCCAAATGTGAAATAAATTATAGGCTAATATGAAATAAGTCATAGATGCAATGCTAGTTTTGGTATTTTCTTTGTAAGCACAAATAAATATCTCCCAACACACAGGAAAAAAAAAAGAACCCTTCTGAATTTGATGAACACTTAATTAAAAAAATGTTCTATTTATGTATCTCTTTCATTTAATTCTATTTCCTCATGCCAAAAATTACTAATTTGTAAATATGTATGTAAAATGCTAACCTGACTATTCCCTGCTGAGGAGAGGTGGGGTAGAAAGGGAAGGTGGAGGCAAATTTTGTAACTTGGAAATATGCATGTACAAATGGATGAAAATTAACAAATAAATAAATTTTAAAAAATAAATTAACATCTCCCTATTCCTTCACCTTAGAGTGTTTCAAATGTTTATTTACAGAGGAAAAAATTGATATATTTCAATTTGAGTTCACTAGGTTATTCTACTTTGTAATTTTTGTAGAGTATCCTTTTTCTTTTCTGGGAAATTTCATCTAATTTTTCCTAACCTGTCCACTATTAGATTTCAACAAATCATCCCAACTACCCAAACATCCAGAAATCACTTTCTCTATGATTAGATTTCTGCCAAAAGAATAGGAAACTTCCTAAATCAGTGAATCAAGAATTAGTACAGAGAATAAACTAGCCCACAGAAAACTTGAGAAGAGATCCACATAAAGCAGATTGTCATTAGAGGATTTATAAAACAAACTGAAAAGAAAATGGCAAATTAATGAAAAATAGTATACATTTGTCAATATTTCTATAACAATAAACTCCCCTCACCATTCATAGTGGAGTCACCGTATTTTACTCCCAAATCTCAGTCTCAAATGAGAAAGATAGGAAATATAATGGGTCTAGATCAAGTCAAATTAAGTCAAGTTAGCAAGCATTTATTAAATGTTTTCCAACTCTGTGCTAAGTGTTAAAGAAACAAAGAAAGAAAATGGACGTTTTTTTCCTTCAAGGAGTTTACATTCTAAAGGATAAAAAAAAAGAAAAACTGTTCAAATAAAATTCATACAGTCTAGTTGAAATGATTAATAGAGGGAAGAAACTAGAATTAGAGGATTGAGTAAGGTTTCATGTAGATGCTGAGATTTTACCTGTAACTTAAAGGAAACCAGAAAAACCAGGAGGTAGAGAATAGAAGAGAGAAAACTCCAGGAATGATAATGATGATTAACCAAGAACATGGTGACAGAAAATTGAGTGTACTGTAGGAAAAACAAGATTAATGTCATTGAATTATATAGTATGTGTGTGCTGGGAGGAGGTGTAAGAAGACTATTGAAGGTGACATGATCTGTAATTTAGGAAGATAAATGTGAATCCAATTGGAATGGAAAGAGATTTTTGGCTGGGATTCCCACCAAAATGTTCTTGCAATAAAGAAGGTATGATGTGATAAAGGTCTGCGCCATAGTTCTGGAAGTCAGAGGAGAGAAAATTGTATATACAATTTTTTTTTATAAAAGTAAAATTGACAGGTCTTGTCAAGAGATTATTTGTGGACCCTGAGAAAGTGAGGAATTGAATGTGATGCCTTGATGGTGAGACTAGGTAATTGGGAATATGGTGGGTTTATTGACAATAATAAAAAAATTAGGAAGTGTGGAGGATTTGATGGGAAAGATAAAGGATTCCATTTTGGTTATTTTTTTCAAATTGGAGATTTCTTTGAACTCTCCTCTTAGAATATTCAATAGGTAATTGGAGATATAAAAATGAAAGTTAGTTGAGTGGTTGGAGGTGGATAAGTAGATTTTAAAACCATCAACATCAAGGTAATAATTGAATCCATGAAAGATGATGAGATTATCATGGGAAATCATTTATATTGGACCTTATTTTATATTTTTAAATCATTATTTGTGAGATTCATTTTTAAAAATGTTGAGTTTCAACTTCTATTCCTTTCTACCATCCCTTTCTTACCCACTGTGAGACTAATTGATATCATTTATGCTTTTGAAATCAGGCAAAAAATACTTCCATGTTAACCATTTTACAAAAAATATGTAGGAAAAATAGTTTAAATGTATGATTCAATCTGCATTCAGACTTCATCTGTTCTTTTTTCTGGAGGTGGATAGGATTTGTCTTCTTAAATCCTCTGAACATGTTCAGATCATTGTGTGATTCAGAATAGCTAAGGCATTCAGTTAATCATTAAACAATATTGCTGTTAATGTGTAACGTATCCTTCTGGTTCTATTCCCTTCATTTTGCATCAGTTCATGTCTTTCCAGGCTTTTGTTTTAGTAACCTGTTTTGCATTTCTTATAAGCACAATAGTAGTCTCTCAAAATCAAATAACACCCCAGTCACTGAGCTGCCACCTAGCACTCAGCAGCCTCCCCCTCTAACCCCTTTTCTTCCTGATGCTCTGTCCCACTCACCGGTCTTCTCCTGCCACCTTCAGCAGACCGTTTCCACCAAGGAATCGTATGGTATGTCCCCTACCCAGAATCTCCACTCTTTCTACCCCTTTACTGGTGAAATAAGGGTGATGACCTGCTTCCAGCTGGGACTGAGGATTATATCTATATAAGAATTCAGTAAAGAAATGGCAGGAAGATCCTCAATACTGTCCAAGGGATCACTGGTGATTAAGATAAGAAACTAGTGAAGGAATTCAAGAACAAATTTGCCGCAAAAGTACTGCAATTGGGCATCCAGAATATGGGGAAGTAATTCAGCTACAGGTGACCAATGCAAGAACATATGCCCATTCCTCATTGAGGCTGGACTGGCTAAGGACAACCAGCTGAAGGTTCATGGGTTTTAAAAGTGCTTGTGGCTCACTGAAGCTTAAGTGAGGATTCCTGGCAATTAGTAAAAAAAAATCCCTTTTTTGCCTTGACACAAGTTTAAAAACCTCCCAGTTTGTATAATGTAACCATTTGGGGCCCTCTGTTAAACTTGGAGTAGTGTAACTCATTCGTGCAATAAACTGCAAAGAGCCAAAACAAAACAAAACAAAAATCAAATACCACATCTTGCTCAATCCTTCATTGGTTGATGGAAATCCTTTCAACTCTTTCCCAGCCCAAAATCTTCTATAGTTTTGTACATTTTCTTTTTCTTTGATTCCTTTCAGATATGTATGTAGTAGTGATATTGCTGGGTCAAAGGATGGCCAGAATTTTATAGCCCTGTGAAATAGTTCCAGATTGTTGTTCAAGTGGTTGGATCATTTCACTCTTTCTATCAAAGCCATGAACCCATTTTGATCTTATCTTGGTATACCGTGTAAAATATTGATCTGTAGTTAATCTATCAAACTGCTTTCAAGTTTTGTCAGCTGATTTTGTCAAATAGTCAACACTTGTCCCAGAAATTTAGGACTTTGAGTTTATCAAACAGTAGTTAACCATAGTCACTTAGTATTATGTCATGTGTACCTAATTGATTCCACTGATCCATCACTCTATTTCTTAAGCATTTTCTGATTGTTTAGATTATTTTCAATTTATGATACAGGTTGGATCTTGTAAAGCTATACTGCCTCCCCCCCACCCCTTTTCATTGATTTTCTTTATATTCTTGACCTTTTGTTTTCACAGATGAGTTTTGTGATTGCTTTTTCTAGTCCTATAGAAGAGTTTTTAGGTAATTTGCTTGGTATGACACTGAATAAATAAGTTAATTTAGGTAGGATCGTCATTTTTATTTTATTGGATAAAGCTATGCATGAGTAATTAATATATTGCCAAATATTTTGTTGTGATTTATTGGTGTAAAATGTGTTTTGTAATTATGTTCACATTCTCAAATGATAAATTGTCAAAGGATATGAAAAGACAGTTTTTAAATGAAGAAATTAAAGCTATATAATCAGATGAAAAAATGCTCCAAATCAATAAAGATTGGAGAAATGCAGATTAAAGCAACAATGAGATATCATCTCACATCTATGAGATTGGCCAAGATGAGAAAAAAAGAGAAATGATTAATGTTGGAGAGGTTATGGGAGGATTGGGACATTGATGCATTGCTGGTGGATCCAATCTTTCTGGAGAGCAAGGTGGAACTATGACCAAAGAGCAATAAAACTGTTCATATCCTTTGACCCAGCAATTCCAATTCTAGATCTATATCCAGAAGAAGCTAAAGGGGAAAAGTCCTACATGTTCCAAAATATTCAAAGCAGCTCTTTTAAAAAAAAATTATTTAAGGTAATGGGGTTAAGTGACTTGCCCAAGGTCACACAGCTGGGAAATTATTAAGTGTCTAGGTCAGATTTGAACTCAGGTACTCCTGATTCCAGGGCCAGTGTTCTATCCACTGTGCCACTAGCTGCCCCCAGCTCTTTTTATAGTGACAAAGAATTGGAAATTGAGGGGATGCCCATCAATTGGGGAATGGCTGAACAGTTATGGTATTTGAAAACTATGTAACACTATTGTTCTATAAGAAACCATAAATGGTCAGACTCTGCAGAAGCATGGAATGACTTACAGGATCTGATCCTGAGTGAAGGAAGTAGAACCAAGAGAACAACATTGTGAGATGAACAACCTCAATGGAAGCAGCTCCTCTCAGCAGTACAGAGAGCTAGGAAAACTGTATTAGACTGGTTACAGACTATATCATTCCCATCCAGAGGAAGAAAAACAAAAGAAAACAAAGCACAACCAAAAAACCCTTCAGAATTTGTTGAACACTTTATAAAAAATTATCTCTTATGTATCTCTTTCTCTTAATCCTAATTCCTCCTACTAACAATTACTAATCTGAAAACATGTTTATGGAAATATGTATGTACAATGCTAACCTGACCATATGCTGCTAAGGGGAGGAGGGGTGGAATGGAGCATTGAAGGAAATTTTGTAACTTAAAAATATGCATGTACATGTGAATGAAAATAAATTAATTAATCAAAATGTTTTTTTTTAAAAGTAATGCTGTTCATATGAATTTCTGGGTTTTTCTTGACATGGAGACCCCAAGTATTTTATATTGCCTAGGGATTATTTTATCTATTTTTTAAAAGTTAAATATTTTAATTCTGTCAGTTCATTCATCTCCAAATAATTCTTGCTAGAAGACAAAACAATTTTAAACTATCCATTTTAGTACCAAAATATATTAAAACTTTAAATTAAAAAAAAATAAAGAAATGTCTAAGTTCTCAGGCCTTTGTTTTTTTACAATTTTGTTTATTTAAGGCAATGGGATTAAATGACATGTCCAAGGTCACACAGGTAGGTGATTATTAAGTGTTTCAGGTTGGATTTGAACTCAGGTCTTCCTGACTCCAAGTCCTGTGCTCTATCCACTGTGCCATCTAGCTGTCTCTCTCAGGCCATTGTTAACAAGTTTGTGGTTATTTTAAATGGAAAGAAATAATGTTTTATGGAATAAGATTAAGCTATTTATATCCCTACATGGGAAGATGAAAATTATCTCTTGAGATCTCTATTAGGACAGTTGGAAGGAGTACACTTATACAGAGGGTACAAGTATAAATTGATTTTTCATGTGATGATATGGAAATCAAAGCATTGTACTTGGAAAAGATGAAAGAGGGAGGCAAAATAGAATGATTATATCACATGAAGTTTCACAAAAGACCCATTACAATAGAGGGAAAGTAAACATCCTTTGAATTTTAGTCTAACCAGATTTTACTTAAAGAGGGAATAAATAATATAAACATTCAGTTTAGGTTAGAAATTTATCTTATAAGAAATTAGGAGGAGGACAGAGAACACAAAGAGGATAAAAGAAAGGAGGGCAGAAGTAGGAGGGGGAAGGGTTAAGAAAAATGGGGGAAAATAAAAAGGAAAGCAGATTGAGGAAGGTGATATTGATAAGCAAAACATTGATAATACGGGTGGCCAGGATAAATGGAAGGAGAAAATTTTAAATGGAAGTGAAAAAGGAAGGAAGGAAGGAAATACAGAGTTAGTAATCAAAATTGTGCATGGAAGTGGGATAAACTCTTCCATAAAGTAAAAGTTGATGGTACTGTAGATTAAAAACCAGAATCTGATCTAATCACATTATATTATTCTAGTGATAACTTATTGCAAGTTTTTTTACTAAAATTTTATTAAAATTGCTTGCATCAATATAAATATTGTAATTTTTGTCAGTTTGATCTATTCCTGCTTTGATATCATAAAAGAAATTTAGCAGAACTCCATCTATTTTTTTCAGATACTTTATACAGAGTTGGAGTTACGTATTCTTTAAATGTTTGGTAGAATTTTCTAGTAAATTCATCTGGCTCTGGAGATTGTTTCCTTAAGGAGTTTATTAATGTCTTGTTCAGTTATTTTTTTTCTAAAAAGGAGTTATTTAAATGTTTTATTTCCTCTTATGTTCATCTGAGAAATTTATATTTTTGTATATATATTCATAAATTTCACTTTTATTTTCTGATTTGTTTGCACAAAGTTGGAAAAATAGCTCTGAATTGTTACTTTAATTTCTCCTCATTGCATTTTTGATACTCAGAATCTGGTTTTTCTTCTTTCTTTTTTTAATCATATTAACCAAATGTTCCATCTATTTTATTATGGTTTCATCAAACCAGCTCAATTTTATTTATTAGTTTAGTAGTTATCTTTAAATTTTATTAATTCTTATTTAATTTTCAGAATTTCTAATTTGGTATTTAATTGAACATTTTCAATCTAGATTTTTTTGGTTGTATGTCCAATTCATTGACCTACTTTTTCTCTGTTTTATTTATGTAAGAATTTATATACATAAAACTTCCACTGATGATTACTTTGGCTCCATCCCATTAGGTTTGATATAATGTCTCATCATTATCTTTTCATCTTGGATGAAACTGATGATTATTTCTATGTTTTTTAATCTCATTCTTTAAAATTGGATTATTTGGTGACCAATTAATTTTAGTCTATTTTTCCATGGCCCTTCATAACATATACTTTTTGTGGATAATTATCTAGAAAGGATGTCTTAAAATTTTTTCTTTTCTGCATTTGGTTATGCCATGAAATGCAGAGAAGATATATTCCTTTCTATACCCATCCAATTTTCTCCAAAGGTATATCATATTCACATTCTCAACTTTCTTTGTATTTATTTTGTGGTTAGATTTATTTAATTCTGAAAGAGGAAGGTTGAGATCCTTCCCTAAACTAGTATTGCTGTCTTTTTTCCCCTAGTACTCCTTCAGCTTCTTCTCTAATAATCTGGATGCTATACCACTAGGAACAAATATGTTCAATTAAGATATAATTTTATTGCCTTTGGTCCCTTTAAGAAAATGCAGTTTCCTTCCTTACCCTTTTTAATGAGATCTATTTTTGCTTTTGCTTTCTCTGAGATCAGGAATGCTACCCCTAATTTTTTTTTTTGCTTCAACTGGAGCATAATAAATTTTGTTTATGCTTCAAAT
Organism: Macrotis lagotis; assembly: GCF_037893015.1. Classification (NCBI taxonomy): domain Eukaryota; kingdom Metazoa; phylum Chordata; class Mammalia; order Peramelemorphia; family Peramelidae; genus Macrotis; species Macrotis lagotis. Next base: position 146,081,211 of record NC_133664.1, read on the forward strand.
GTGTTTTTTGTAAATAAAAAATTGTAGGATTCTAGTTTTTAACCTATTCTGCTATCCACTTCTGTTTTATGAGAGTATTCATCTCATTCACATTTACAGTTAAGATTTCTAAAACTTTATTTCCCTCCTTGTTATCTTCCCCCATTTGTACTTTTCCCTTTCTTTTCCTCTTGTTCCTCCTCACTAATGTTTTGCTCCATTTTCCTTGTAACTTTTCTTTTAAATTTAAACTTTCAATTTACTTTCAGCTACCTGCTTCTTCCCTTTTATCAATCTCTTTTTGCCTTTTCTTACCCTCCTCCTTCATTCTCTCCACTTCCCAGTATAGCAGGTTAGATTTTTATACCCACTTGGGAATGTATTTTATTCTTTCTCTGAGTCAAATAGACTAAATAAGATTTACTCAGTATTCACACCATCCGTTCTTTCCCCTCCTCTAATAGGTATTTCTAATCTTCATCTGGTGTTACTTATCAACTAATGTCTAGCCTTCTCCTTCTTTTGTTTTTGCTATTTTCAAAGTACTATCAATCAGAGTGAAATCAGTCAAAAGTCGATTGCTTGATTGGGAAGCTCAAAGTACTATCAATCAACGTATAATCAAAGTTTGAATGATTGATTACTTAGTTGATGGGCAGCATTGCCTCATAGTGTTTAAGTACCTTCCCCTCTTCTGTCTCATTAGAAATACACTTTTCAAGAGTGATGAATTACATCAAATTATAATCACCTTATACCTTTTCAAGTAACTTCCATGAACACACAATCATTATGATCCTAGGCATAATGCAAAGCTAAATCATTTCATGAACCATTTGTACCAGCCCCCCACAATATACTTACTGGCACATTCCCCAACTTTACCTCCCAACCATGGTGCTCAAACCCTGTTAACTAAAGTATGAATTAAGACAAAATCACTTCCTAATCTCTTTATGTTCAACCCTTCTAAGTAGCTTTCCATACTCTGCCCCTATGATATTACAAACCTTTAAGAATCTAGTAAATTAAATCCACTTTTGATTTAATTAAACATAAAGCTTCTAAGTACTGGAAAGCTCTGAAGGTCTCTCTTAAGAACTTTGCAATTGATTGTAAGGTATGGGAGACACTGGCATAGGACCACCCAATATAGGATGGCCTCAGCAGAGAAAGTGCTGAGCTCTATGGCCAAGATAGAATTAAAGTAGGTCAAAGGAAACAGGAGACACCCAAGTTTAGAGCAAACACCCCAACTTTTCAATTGGACTATTTGTTCATGACCTGTAGAAGAGCATTCTAATCTCATTTTGGTCTGATCAGTCACAATTGGAAGCCCTGTGATTTGTCTCAAACTTAGTGATGTTATTTTAGTCTTCTTTAATAGAAGAACAAAAACCAGCCTTTCCTAGATCCTCTCTTCAACTACATTCAACCCTTAAATTATCCCAAGAGAAATACAATCCTCAAGAGTTACATGTATTGTCTTTCCTGGTAGTGTTGTATACAATTTAATGTTCTTGACTAATATTTGTTTTGTTTTTTCCCCCTTTCCATTTACCTTTTCATGCATCTCTTTTCACCATTTTCTTTCTTTTTTAAGGATGCTATGGCTCAATGAAACCAATAGTCTTTGTTTTTAAAAAAGTGTCAATCAGCATTTCCCTCCTACCTTGGACAATGATACTAAATATATAGTAGGACTATGGGAGGTGGTAATTATAACTGAGTACAAACTGATAAAGAATTTTTATTTTCAAAGATTTGTGAACTATTCAAGAGACTATTATCTAAAGACTTTTACCACTCCTGACATACACACACATGCACAGTCAAATACATACAGAAGTAAATGAACAAAAATTAATTCATCTATTCACCCATTTGTACCTATATAGTACATACCTGCTAATAGTGTTCTTTTACAGTTGAACCAAATTCTGTCATTTTCAAAGAAAATTCAGGGATTACGGAATACTTAGAAACTGTCCAATAAAATTCTTAAATAAACTTTATTTCACTTATTTTATAGTATTATTTTATACAAGTGTTAATAGTTGTTGCCCAAATCTCTTTGTGCTATGTAGATATTTTCTTTTTATGATTCTAGGCTAGTTACTTTTCATTATTCCTGTATTGGGGAGTTTTGAGTCTTCTCTGCTTGAGTAGAAACATCATTTTTCTAGTTGTGTGATAGCTTTTGCACTTTAATTTTGTAATTTTCATGTATTATCTTTATAGTAACATTACCATTAATTGCATTAATAACTCTTAAGTTATTTCAGCTATGTTAAAAAGATATTTATTTGGAAATGTAGCATGTTTTGTTTTACTATTACAATTCTTACTACATCAGGTACTATAGCTATTAGGCTATTTCCATAATAGAACTCTTATTTCAAGCATACATAAGTGATATTGCTATACATTATGAGAACTGTATGCCTCAAGGAGATGGAACTTTTAAACACTCCCCTCTTTTCTTGTTTTCCCTGGGTGTACTGCATAGCTTCAAAGATCCATTAGATGATCCATTAGAACTGTATTCCATATAGTATCTTACAAAATTTTTGTTGATAACATTTCAGTGTCTATAACTATGGGATACCTAGTTATCAGTAATAGTCCTAGGTATTCCAAAATTTAGGAAGTGATTACTTTGATGGGATCTCTTCTAGTCACAACATCATATAAATGGCAAATAAATCAACAACATTAATCCAGTGTCTACCTTTGACAAGCATGGTATTGGGCAAAAGGGGTAGGGTGGGAAAGAAAAAGAAAAATAATCCCTGTCCTACAGGAACTTTACATTCTAATGGGAGAAATACATGTATATAAATTAGGAGATTCAATATAGATAGAGTAGATGGGAAATAATTTTAAGGGGAAATGGCTAGAAATTAGGGGACATGGGAAGATCTGCATAAACTCTTTTTTAAAAAAAATTTGCTGCTGTTGGGAAACCAAGATGGCAGTATGAAGCTAATGCTCCCTTAGCTTTCCCTATCAAAGATAAATGAAGCCTCTACTCTGACATTCATACTACAGATCCCACCAAGAAAAAGAGAAGATTTAAAGAAGTTTGCAACTGTAGACATTGTGGAGGATCTTCAATGAAGATCTGTTTCTTTGAGGGGAAAAAGGAAGTAAAGTCCAGGAAGCGGGAATGGGAAAACCAGCAGGAGGCTTTTAGCCATAGAGAAATCCAAGTTCCAACAGCTTAACAATGGCATAGGTCCCAGCAGCTGGATGGCAAGACAGCAGGGAAGACTCGAGGCTCAAGAAAGTTTGAACCTGAGAACAGTGGGGTAAAAGACAGGACTGGGTCAGGAACAAACCACTAGGTCAGAATATGAACATGAAGGAAGAAAAAAGTTTCTGCAAAGGCAAGGCCTGGACTGCATAGGCAACGTCTTGGCCAACGACAAGCCAAGGATCAGACACCATCTCCAGCAAAAAACAAACAAACAAACAAACAAAAAACAACAACAAAGATGAGCAAAACAGCTAAAAGAGCACTCACCATAGAAAACTGCTTCATAGACAAAGTAGATAACAATGCTATGTCTGAAGAAGAAAGCAGTGAAAAATCACTTACAAGGGAAGTATCAAAACACTCTATAAATTGGACTGAAATAAAAAAGCTCATTGAAGAGCTTAAAAAAGAATTTAAAAACCAAAGAAGAGAAGAAGAAAAATAGAAAAAAGAAATGAAAGTCATGCAAGAAAATTATGAAAAATTGCTCAAAGAAATCAATAACATTAAAAGTAAAAATAACCAACTGGAAAAGGAAACACAGAAGTTGAGTGAAGAAAATAAAACCCTAAAAATTAGAATTGAACAAATAGAAACCAATGAATCTACAAAACTACAAAATTCCATCAAACAAAATAAAAAGGCTCAAAAACTGAAGAAACTGTAAAGTATCTTTTAGGGAAAATGAATAACCTGAAAAATATATCCAGGAGAGGCAATCTACAAATCATCAGACTACTAGAAAGCTTTGATCAAAAAAAGAACCTGGAAACCATCATGCAGGAAATTATAAGGGAAAATTGTCCAAATCTCCTAGAACAAGACAACAATATAACCTTTGAAAGAATCCACAGAACACCCCCAGAAAAAGATCTGAGGATAAAAGCTCCAAGGACTGTAACAGCAAAATTTCAGAACTTTCAAATAAAGGAAAGACTATTGCAAGGAACCAAAAGAAAGCAATTCAAATGCAAAGGAAACACAATCAGACTCACACAGGACCTATTAGCCTCAACACTGAAGGATCAGAAGAACTGAACTGATACATATGAGAGAACAAAGGACCTGAGATTACAACCCAGAATGTACTACCCTGAAAAATTCAGCATATGCTGTCAGGGAAAAAAGATGGATACTCAAAGAAATAGAGAACTTTTAGAATTTCCTTACATAAAGACCAGAACTGAACAGAGAATTCAATCACCAAATATAGGGCTCAAGAGTTGCATAAAAAAAGATAAATGAAAAGGGGAAGGAAAAAACAAAACAAAAAGAAAAGTTGGGATGGGTAAGGGAAAGATAAGGGAATAAGGGACAGATAAAGGGAAAGTGAAGGCATAAGTGAAAATAGCCTGCAAATTAATTTTTTAGAAGAAAAGTCAAAGGGGAAGTAGTAAAATTTTGCTGAGTAGGACTGAGAGAAAAGGAAAGAGAAAAATATAAATGGAAAAAGATAGCATGGAGGGAAATATAGAATTAGTAATCTTAACTGTAAATGTGAATGGGATGAACTGTCCAATAAAACAGAAGCAGATAGCAGAACAGATTAAAAACCAGAATCCTATAATATGTCATTTACAAGAAACACATCTGAAGCAGAGAGATGCCCACAGGGTAAAGGTAAAAGGTTGGAGCACAATATATATGCCTCAGTTGAAGAGAAAAAATCTGGGGTAGTGAACCTGATCTCAAATAAAGTAAAAGCCAAAATCAATCTCATTAAAAAGGATAAGGAAATAAAATCCATCTTCTTAAAATATACCATTGGTAATTGAGCTATATCATTACTAAACATGTATGCACTAGTGGTCTAGCATCCAAATTCATAGAGGAAAAGTGGAGTGAATTACAGAACTAGATATTCTCAGAACTAGATAAATCTAACCACAAAATAAATGAGAAGGAAGTTAAGAAGGTGGGTGAAATCTTAGAAAACTTAGATATTATAAACCTTTGGAGAAAATTTAATGGGGATAGAAAAAATATACCTTTTTCTTGGCAGTATATGGCAAGTATGCCAAAATTGATGATGTACTAAGGCACAAAAACCTTATAATCAAAGGCAGAAATAATAAATACACACTTCTCAGACAAAATTACATGTAATAAAGGATCAGGGAAAGATAAACCAAGAATTAGTTGGAAATTAAATAACTATCTTAAATAATGGGTGCATCAAATAGCAAATAATAAAAATAATAATTATATCCAAGAAAATGATATTAATGAGAAATCAAACCAAAATTTATGGGATGCAGCCAAGGCAGTTTGGAGGGGAACTTTATATCTCAAAATTGCCTATATGAATAAAATAGGGAAAGAGGAGATGAATGAAGTGGTTATGTAACTAAAAATGCTTAGGAAAAGAGGAAATTAAAGATCCCCAATTAAATGCCAAATTAGAAATTTTGAAAATCAAGGGAGAAATTAACAAAGCTGAAAGCAAGAAAACCTTTGATATTATAAATAAAACTGAGTTAGTTTTATGAAAAAGTCAATAAAATAGGCAAATAATTGTTTAATCTGATTTTTTTTAAAAAAAAAAAAGAAAGATTAACCAAATTGCCAGTATCAAAAATGAAAAGGGTAGGAAATTAAAGAGAGATAATTCACAACTACTTTGCTGAATGGTATGCCAATAAGTTGGATAACATGAGTGGAATAGATTTACAAAAATACAAACTGCCCAGATTAACAGAAAAGGAAAGAAATTACTCAAGTAATCCCATTTCAGAAAAAGAAATTGAAAAAATCATCAATAAACTCCCTAAGAAAAAGTATCCAAGGTCAGATGGATTTACAAGGGAATTCTAACCAACATTTAAGGAACAATTAATTCCTATTCTACATAAACTATTTTTTAAAAAGTGGGAGAGGAAGGATTTCTGCCAAACTTCTTTTTTTATCAGCAACATAGTGCTGATACCTAAACCAGGAAGAACCAAAACAGACAAAGAATATTATAGAAAATCTCCCTAATAAATAGTGATGAAAAAATCTTAAATAAAATTTCAAGAATGGCACTAGAGCAAGTTGTCACTAGGATAATAGACCATGATCAGGTAAGATTTATACCAGGTAGGCAGGGATGGTTCCACATTAGGAAAATACTCAGCATAATTAAACATATCAAATAGCAAAGCCAGAAGAAATCATATGATTATCTCAATAGATGCTGAAAAAGACTTTGATAAAATGTAGCATCCATTCCTATTAAAAACACTAGAAAGTTTGGAAATATTTGAGTTTTCCTTAAAATAATAAATAATATCTAAAACCATCAACAAATATTATATGTAATGGCAATAAACTCAGAGCATTTCCAATAAAATCGGGCATGAAAAAAGGGTGCCTATTATCACCATTACTATTCAATATAGTATTATAAATGTTAGCAGTAACAATAAGAGAAGAAAAAGAAATTGAAGGAATCAGAATTGTCAATGAGGAAGCAAAGCTTTCACTCTTTGCAGATGATATGATGGTATAATTAGAGAAGCCAAGAAAATCTTCTAAAAAACTTCTTGAAACAATTAACAAATTCTTCAAAGTAGCAGGATATAAAATAAACCCACATAAATCATCAGCATTTCTATATATGAAAAAACAAAGCCCAAGAACAAAGGACAGAACGAGAAATTTCATTTAAAATATAAAATAAAAAAATATAGACAACATTAAATACTTGGGAATCTATCTCCCAAGCCAAACCCAGAAATGGTACAAAAACAATTTTAAAGCACCTCACTTCTCACCCAAATAAAATCAGATCTAAATAATTTGGAAAATATCAAATGCTTACAGTTAGGTTGAGCTAATACAATAAAAATGACAATTCTACCCCAAATTAAATTACTCATTCAGTGTATTACCAATAAAAATACCAAATAACTATCTTACCAAACTAGAAAACATAGTAAAAATTCATCTGGAGCAATAAAAAGGCAAGAATAGCAAATCAATTGATGAAAAAAAAAAGATGTAAAGGAAGGTGGCCTAGCTCTACCAGATCTAAAACTATACTATAAGGCAGTAGTCATCAAAACTGCCTGGTACTGCTTAAGAAATGGATCAGTGGATTAGGAGACGTTCAAAAGAAGTTGCAGTAAATGACTATAGCAATCTACTATTTGACAAATCCAAAGACATCAGCTTCTGGGATAATGACTCACTATCTGATAAAAATTGTTGAGAAAAGTGGGAAATGGTATGGCAAAAAAGTAGGCATAGATTCACATCTCACACCCTACACCAAAATAAGGTCAAAACGGGAACAGGATTTAGACATAAAGAGTGATACCATAGATAAATTAATAGAACAAGAAATACTCTGAGATTCAAGGAAAGGGGATAAATCTATGACCAAACAAGAATTAGAGCACATTATAAACTGCAAAATGAATGATTTTGACTATATTGAATTATAAAGGTTTTTCACCAATAAAAACAATGCTGCCAAAATTAAAAGGAAAGCAGAAAACTGGGAAACAATCTTCGCAACTAGGAGTTCTGAGAAAGGTCTCATTTCTAAAATATACAAGAGAATTGCATCAACTTTATAAAGTCACAATTCATTCGCCAATTGATAAATTGCCAAAGATTATGAACAGTTTTCAAATGAAGAAATTAAAGCTATATATAATCATGTGAAAAAATGTTCCAATTCATTATTGATTAGAGAAATGCAAATTAAAACAACAATGAGGTATCACCTCATCCCTATCAGATTGACCAAGATGAGAAAAAGGGAAAATGATCATTGTTGGAGAAGCTGTGGGAAGATTGGGGCACTGATGCATTGCTAGTGGAGTTGTAAAGGGATCCAACCTTTTTAGAGAACAATATGGAACTACACCCAAAGAGTAATAATCATACCCTTTAATCCAGCAATTGCAATTCTAGGTCTATATCCAGAAGAAATTATAAAAAATAGGGATAAGTCCTACATATTCCAAAATATTCATAGCAGCTCTTTTTGTAGTGGCAAAGAATTGGAAATTAAGGGTATGTCTATCAAATGAGGAATGACTAAACAAGTTCTGATACATGAATACTATGGAATATTAATTTTTTAGAAACCATAAATGGTCAGACTCTAGAAAAGCATGGAATGACTTATGGGATCTGATGCTGAGTTAAGGGAATATAACCAAGAGAACAATGTACACATCAACAGTTACATTATGAGATAAGTAAACTGGGATGGAAGCAACTCCTCTCAGCAGTTCAGAGAGCTAGGACAGATGTCTTAACCTGGCTATGGACTATATTATCTCCATCTAGAGGAAGAAAAAAACGCGCAAAACAAACAAGCCTTCAGAGTCTGATATACACTTTATCAAAATTATTTCTTATGTATCTCTTTTCTTTAATCCCAACTCCTCACACCAGAAATTACTAAACTGTAAATTTGTTTAATCAAAATATATATGTACAATGCTATCTGTTCACTGCTGAGTTGGAGGTGGGGTGGGAAGGGAGGGTGGCAGGAAATTATGTAGCTTAAATATATACATGTGCATATGGATGAAAATTAATTAATTAATTTAAAAATAAAAAGTAAAAATACTTTCCCTGTTATATACAATAACCAAGTTCCAACATTCACTTTTGAAACCTTGAATATCTAATTCTCTCCTATCCAGCTCCCTCTCATTGAGAAAGCAAATTATTTGATATAGGTTAAAAATATGTAGTAATGAAAGACATTTTCATGCTATAGTTAGATACTATCAATTGTATCTTTGGGATGGATAGTATTCTTTATCATAAGTCCTTCAGAGTTCTCTTGGTTCACAGCATTGTTGAGAAAAGGTAAGCAGATCATCCTACAACGTTGCTATCACTTTGTATATAGTACATTTCCCATTTTATCTGCTCATATAAGATTTTTTTCAAGGCAATGGAGTTAAGTGACTTGCCCAAGGTCACACAGCTAAGTAAGAATTAAATGTTTGAGGTTGAATTTGAATGCAGGTCCTCCTGACTCAAGGCTAGTGCTCTATCCACTGCACCACCTAGCTGCCCCCACATAAGGATTTATTTTTTTACTGAGAATATCCTGTTCATCATTCTTATAACAAAATCACATTTCATCTTAATCACATACCACAATTTGTTCTACTATTCCCTATCAATGGGCTTCCTCTCAATTTCTAGTTTTTTTGCCATCAAAAAAGAACTGTTTTAAACATCCTTATACATATAAGTCTTTTTCCTTCTGTTTTTCATCTCTTCTGGAATATAGACTTGGTGGTAGAATGGCTAGGACAAAGGGTAGGCATGGTTTTATAACACTTTGGACATAGTTTCAAATTGCTCTACAGAATTGTTGAATCTTTTCACAATTCCTCCAATAGTGCATTAATTTGTCATTTACCCTACATCCCCTCCAACATTTGTCATTTTTCTCTTTTTGTCCTTTTAACCAATCCAATAGGTAAAAAGTAATACATCATAATTGTTCCAACCTGCATTTCTCCTATCCATAATGAGGACAATTTTTAAATGATTTAAATAAAGCATTGATAACCTCATCTGAAAACTGTTCATATGTGTTTAACAGTTATCAATTGAAGAATGACTCTTAAATGTTTTTTACAAATTTGATTAAGTTATGTTTGAGAAATGAGGTCTTTATCAGAGAAACTTGTTTCAATATTTTTTCCTACAGTTGTTATAGGTAACTGTATTTTCCTCCGTACTATTGCCCCCTACACTACATTTATTCTATTTTCTCTCCTTTCACCATTCCAAGGTCTTATTAGAAGCTATGGCTACTCTCCTTGCTTGTGCTTTGGTCTGTGTGTGACCACAAGCACTCTTTTCTGCCCTGGAACTGTAAGGAAAGTCCCTTCTTTGCTATGGCAGTAACTCTGTTGTGCTTCTGCTCCTCTTCCTGGAACTGGAGTTGCAGACTATTACCCAGATCTGAGTATGGGCAAAGCAACAGATTCCTACATCAGGGATTGCAGTCTCCTTCCAACACCTTTATTATCTGTGGACAGAGAGCTCCTGAAGCAGCTCATTCCATGGCTCTGGAGGCCTGCCTCTGGTCTGCTGGGCAGGGTCTACCGTATTGGGCTCTGTTTCTGAGGTCTGTGCTGCAATGTGCACTTCCTCTCACCCTAGCACAGGAGACTTTTCCTATTGAAACTGCAAGCTGTCCTTTGCAGTCCCTAGACTGAGAGGTCTGGAAACTGCTGTTACTGAACTCATCATTCAGCTTCATGTTCCTAATTGATTGGGATAGGTTCAATCTGGTGTAGCCCGAACTCATTTCTAGTGCAATATTCCTTTCTAGCCAATCTCCCATGTTATCTTGTTTCACTCAGTCTCTATGTAAGTTCTGCCATTTTAGAATTTGGTTAGTCATTACTTCACAGGGTATTTGGAGTGGGTTGGGGAGAGTTCAGGCAAGACCCTATCTTTACTCCACCATCATCTTAGCTTCTTCTGTGAAGGAAGACAAGGATTCTACAAGACAAAATCAAAGAGGTTTGAGTATTCCACTAATATTAACCAGTGGAAAGGCACAGAGAAAAGAGATTAAGTGGAAATTAAAATAGTCAATAAGTCAGCTGGTATGACTGGATTTTTAAGTGTTTGTAGGGGCGTTATATGTAAGACAACCAAAAAGGTAGGAAGGGGCTAAGTTATGAAGAGTTTTAAATGGCAAATGAAAGAATTAAATTTTTGTCCTAGAGATACTAGGGAGCCAATATTGTTTGTCTTATTTTTTATGAAAATCACTTTGCCATCTGAGCAAAGAATGAATTGTAATAGAATAGGACTTGAGGCAATTAGAAGACTATTACAGTAGTTCAGGAAAAAGGAAATAAAAGCTGAAAACAAGGTTTTGGCTGCATGAATATTGAGTAGAAAGAGATAAAGAGATATTGTGCTAGAACTATATAAAATAAAGAAATTATATTTGGGAAATGATGGTATATGTGGAATAAATTCAAAAGTGAAATTTAGTTTGGAAGGGAGATTAGGAATCTTCTGACTGAAAAGATGGTGGTACCTTTAACAGTAATATAGATTGAAAAAAAACATAAAAAGATAATGAGTTCTACTTTGGGTATTTTAAGTTCTAAATGCTTATGGGATATCCATATTGAAAGATCCAATAGATCAAAAAAAAATCTAATAGATCATTGGGGACATTTCTCAAACTTAGAAGAAAGATTAGAACTGAACATATGAAAATTATTTTGGAAAAAAATGACTGTTGAACCCATGAGTTCAGTGAGATAGTTAAGTGAAAAGATGAAGAGCTCTTTAGTAAGAGCACTGGCAGATAGCTATAATTGATGGACAAGAGAAACTGAGAAATAGTAGTCAGACATTAGAGAAGGCCTGAAAACCCCTAGATATCAGAGTATCTAGGATAGGTGATCAATAATATTAATGGTTTACAGGAAAAGTGGATGAGAATTAATAAAAGGATCACAGATTAGGCAATTAAGAGAGCATAGAAAATGTTGGAGAAAGTAACTTCACTTGAATGATGGGGATCAGAATTTTGATTGAGAAGATTTTTAAAAGGGTGAATAGAGAGGAAGGGAAGGGATCTAGTTTCAAAAGAGGAAAATACATGCATTTGATGTAATATTACTGAATTGTAAGAAATCACAAATGTGATGAATACAGAGCAGCATAGTAATATAAACTGATATGGAATGAATTAAGGAGAGTCATGAAAACCATTTGCACAATAACTAAAATAATATAAAAGAAAAGAAAATTCTTACAAACAATCAAAAGTGATTTTGCATATTATAAAGAACAACCTTATTTCCAAAAAGAGATAAGAAAATGCATCAACCCATTATCAGAGGGAAGATTAACCAATAAGGTACATTCCACACATTTTTCAATTCATTCATCACACTCAAATGATTTTTTTCTCTCTTATTTTTCATTTATTCTTAAAAAAATATTTACTGCATGGAATAGTATTCTATGTGGAAAAGAGAGAGATCTTAGAGGAAATATTCTTGTTGGAAAAAACTTTAATAAAAATAATTTATATGAATTTCATTTGTAGCACTGTGTTGATTTCCATCCTATAGTCTATAGAGAATTATCCAATGAGGTAGAATCTAGGTTACTCATTCATGTGGTTTTTTTAACATAGCTTAACTGTGTATATCATATATACAATATATATATATATATATATATATATATATATATACAGGGTATAAATATATTTATGTTATGGTATAAATACAATTATATAAGCAGACATATATATATGCAGGACATAAGGAGTAAATATGACTGATAAGTTGAAAATGGCACCAAAGTTATGACTCTCCAAATTAGATACTGACACTGGGTCTCTGGGCAGACAATTTAAATGTTCATTGTCTCAGACAGCCTGTTAAGCCTGAGATAAATCCTGTACAAGGCAAGTGACAATTACATTGATAAAGATAATTTTCCTCATGAAGAGTCCTGAAATCACAAGATCAGCCTTCGTTTTGATCTTATGGTGAACATTTATTTATTTATTTGTTTGTTTGTTCATTTATTTCATTTAACTATGATATTACAATTTTTTTGTTGTTCATATATGCAAACAAGTTAATTTGTCATTTATTCTAATGTGTCACTAATTCTTGACAAGTGCTGAAACCAATAATCAGTGAACAAATTTTTCCCAAAAGAAAGAATGGTTTAAGGGGCAGCTAGGTGGCACAGTGAATAGAGCACCGGCCCTGGAGTCAGGAGTACCCGAGTTCAAATCCAGCCTCAGACACTTAATAATTACCTAGCTGTGTGACCTTGGGCAAGCCACTTAACCCCATTGCCTTGCAAAAACCTAACAAAAAAAAAAAAAAGAATGGTTTACTGGGTTGCTGTTTGTCTGCTCTTGAAGAGGACCATGACAACTGGAAGGTGATATCATGACTTGTGATTCAATTAGATTTAAGTGAGGGGTGCTGCACAAAGTCATCATTCTCACTTTCCCTTTTGGAGCCACCAGGGTCCAGTAAAAAAATAAGAATTAGGACAACTGGCGATGTTTCTGGATGCAGTGGGAGGCCTTGGCCTTTTAAAATTAAAGTCTTTTGCAGGTCTCAATCTGACTGAGGTAAAGCCCAGTCTGATTAAGGCTAGGTAAGAGAGAGAGATGAGGCAGAGACCAAGAATGACTAATTTCCTTAGTCTTAAGAATATAGGGAGGGTAAGATTCTCTGGGCTTATTGGTGATTAAGGCAGGTTAGACAGGTAAAGAAGAAACAAAGCAAAGACAAACTTCTTTTGCATCATTAAAAAAGGAAGGCCCTCACAGTTTCAGACCAAAACAAAAACAATTGCTATTTACATTCACTTTGTGTAAAGAGTGAGCACATGGGCTAGGTGTAGGGTTCTATCCTGTTCCTGAGCTACTTGGAGACTGACAGTTATATGATGAGAGAGGTGCACCAAATGACCAGGATGCAACAAATGAGGAAGCATTTTCTCAGACTCAATGTGAAGCTGCATTGTTACTCAAAGAAGTTCTAAGAAATGCAAATAGTACTGAGTAAGCCCTGAGTGCTGAAATAATTTTTTCTCATCAAAATACTATGAGTACCTGATTTGATTAGTTCTGAAGGTATGAGTATTGAGAAACTCTCTCTCTCTCTCTCTCTTTCCTCTCTCTCTCTCTCTCCCTATCTAATCTATCTTGTATTCTAAATCTAAATATATAAATACCAATATTGATGTATAGATGACATAGATGGATATATTCACATATATATGTATGAGAAAGTTCTCAAAGTTTAATAGAAACTATTGACTGGTGGTTAGTAATGTGACAATTTAAATATTTTATAATTTTTTTGTTTGATAAAAAGACTTTTATGCTGATTCATTTTCTAAAAATTTATTTGGATTCAGGGGGTTTTAATCACCTTCAAATTAAGTCAGATGCACTTAATTTATTTCCGTACTGTACTTCTGATTTAATGTTTTCAGGTATATTCTGTATTGGAATTTCCTACCTATTTATATGTAAATGGACATGTCTTCTGTAATTGGCACAAGAATAACCTGCTAGCTGGCCAGTGATCTAATCTAAGTAGCACATTCTTTTCTCTGTTATTCATTCTTAATGGCATTTGAGGGCAAACAGTTTGATCCTTCTGTCAACATTACTTCCCTGTGCAATAAAATGAAAAAGAGGAAAATTTGATTTTAGGATTAAATGTTGCATTTGTTTCCTGTGTGTGTGTGTGTGTGTGTGTGTGTGTGTGTGTGTGTGTGTGTCTGTGTGTGTGTCTGTGTGTGTGTCACACAACCCCAAGTTCTAGAAGGATCATAGGGATATTATTCGCTCCTTATAAGTTGGAGGAAGAAATTATTATAAATTTTTTTCTATGTGTGTATACATATATGTATGTATACATATTTGTATAGTAAGAAGAAGATATAGTGGTGAGAGGACTAAGAGCATAGTCAACAGAATCATATTTGGTATCTTTGAACTTGAAGCAGGGAAAAGGAAAATACAACATTGGACTTTGAAATCCCATACCCTTTGGGACAGGAAAGACTAGTGCATGGAACTGCCATCCATGTGCAATGACTATTGTCTTAGCCACTACTTGGGGCTGCTCCCTATGGCATACATCTTGGAGAATATCTGGAATCAGGTGTTAGCTAGGCCACTCACCAAGAACCACCATTCTCCCAGCCACCATTGAAATACAGGTTCTCCTTTTAAATCAGGTTCTCCACAGTGGAGGTATCTTTCTTCTTTGATTTACCTGATGACCTGCCTCATCTCTCTCTCTAAGCTAGAACCATGTGCTCAGGCCTATGCTGCTGGAGCAATATGGCCCTAGCTCCATATAACTGGATTTAAGCTGATCTGTGCTTTTCTTCTCTCCTCTCCTGGGCTTCCTACTATCTCTTTATCCCTTCTTTCCTCTAAGTTCTTTCCTGAACCTATGTTCTTTCCATTCTTGTAACTAAGTTCTTTCCTAAACTGATGTTCATCCAAACTTTTCTCCTTTTCAATGAAACTATTCAGAGTGTCCTCAAGTAATTTGTTGTCTCTCCAAATTAAGCTTAATTTGCAGACCTGTTTAATAAAAATCTGAGCTTTTACACCTCTAGGGTTAGTCCTGAGTTCTTCACTTAAAGAGCCTTGATCTTTAGGACATAAAGTCCCATTTCCCCATCATCACACCTACTTTGGAACCCCAGCTCTGCTACTTTATCTATAATCTTGTATGTGTCACTTATTTGACCTTGTTTCCTGATTTCTAAAATGAGAATTTTTATAGTAGATAACCTATAATGCTTTTCTACCTCTCTTGTCCTGTCCTACCTTGTACTTTTCTTTCCTTTCCTCTTTTTTCCACAATAGAACCATTAATTATTTTTCTTACAATAACATTTTTAAGGTCATCTGGACTTTATGTTCCTTTGAAAGGAACAATTACACTAATGATTTTACAAACTTTAAAAATTTTTTTATTTGTGACATCATCAAGAAATGATATATGATTATGATATACATGTACATTTTACCTGAATTTTATCTATTAGAAATCATTATCCACAAGGACTGTTTTAACTTCATTAACATCAGTAAAGACACAGGAACCTCTTAATAAGTTTGTCCTTGTGGCCTGTGGCCTAGAGAGGACTTGATTATGCTCACTTTCCTCCCTGGAAAGCAGCTACCTCATCTCTAATTATGATAGTTGGTTCTACCTCTAACCTCTACATTTTGATAATGAAGTCCTTTTTTATACTTGTTCATTTGAATGGGACTTTATGGCCATTCTGGTTCAATCCTCTGCCTGTCAAGAGAATTTTTACATAGCATTTCCAAGAGCTAGTCTTTTGACCTTCTCTTAAAGACCTCTAATAAGGAGTAATTCAATACCTCCCATCCTGCACTTCCTTATGTGTTTATTAAATACAAAAAAAAAGGTTTTTCAAAATAAGCCCTCCTGGACCCCATTTTACTTGTCCTCCCTCTTATTCAAGGTAGAAGTAAAGAGGCTTCCCACAAGTCTTGTCCCATTCTGAACGGTTTGGTAATCATTTAGCACCTGACTTATTTCTCTCTTCTGTAGGCAATTAGCTGGCATTTTCATTCCATATTAATGCTGATTTTGATGAAGACAACCAAAGGTTAAGTCACTTTATCTAAGAACTAAAGAGGTGAAGAAATTATATATTATAGGCATGTACTAGTTCACCATTGTTACAAAGTTATTCCTGTTTTTCACAAATATATCTATTCATATAATTTGTTTTTAGATCACCTTCATTTCTAAATATGTATATTCCTCCTCCATATTCTATGATATATTGACAAATAGCCCCAGTAAGAAATATTTTTATCCTTAAGTAAACATTTCATATTCTAGAACTGATACTCTCATAGTCTGGTTTTGAAACCCATAGCCATATTGGTAATGTTCCTATGGACACAGACCACTTTATCAATATTTTTTCTACTTTGAAATGCAAGCACATGCCCTAGAATTAAATCTCTCTCATAACAATTATCATTAAGAAGAAAATAGCAGGGGTGACTAGGTAGTACAGTGATAGAGCACTGGCCCTGAAGTCAGGGGGACCTGAGTTCAAATGTGACCTCAGACACTTAATAATTACCTAGCTGTGTGACCTTGGGTAAGTCACTTAACCCCATTGCCTTCCAAAAAGAAGAAAAAGAAAAAAAAGAAGAAAAGAGCAATGTTAAAAATAGTATTTCATGCATTTAATTTTTAAAACATTTTTTTAAATTCTAAGTTTCTTATTCTCTCCCTCTCTTAAACCTCTATCGCCTCTTTGAGAAAGCAAATGATTTAATATAGCTTATACATGTGTAGTCATAAGAAAATCGAAAATAAAGTTCTAAAGTAGTATCTTTGGAAGGACTTACCCTTTTTTGACTTCAATAAAACTGAAATTATAAGGGAAAAAGATAGATGCAATGAAATACAAAAAAAAAAATGATTCCCGTTCAGGTTTAAAAATAATGCTTAACACACATAGACTTTGTGTTATGGGTTTGATTTTTATTGGTTACTCATCTCAAAGCAAGTCATTTGCTGGTTCCTCCATAAAGCCTTGCTTGAGCCTTATTCTCCAAATGAATGTGATTTCTCCCATTTCTGTTTTCTCATAATATTTTACCTGCACTTTACCTTTGCAGTAACATTTGTTATATAATCAGTTATATATTGCACATTTCTCTTCCAACAATCTCCCCTGAATACTAAGCTATCAGGCACAAGTTTTGTAAACCCAATTAAAATACATCTTTGCACATAGTAGGCTCTTAACAGGGTGATGATGATGATGATGATGATGATGATGATGATGATGATAATGATGTTTGTCTGCTCTTGAAGTAGACCACAACATCAGGGAAATGATGCCATGACAAGCACATGAATTGGTTGTTAGGGCTGTGCTTAGTCTCTAGCCTCACTTTTTTCTCTGAGCCATCTGGATCCAAAGGCCAGATATGAATCAGGACACCTAGAGATGGCCCTGGATGTGATGTGATCAGGGTTAAGTGACTTGTCCAGAGTTCACAGTAAGTGTTAAGTGTCTGAGGTCAGATTGGAACTCTTGTCCTTCTACCTCCAAAATCAGTGCTCTATCCTTTGTGCTATTTTATAGTATAGAGAATGCCCAACCTGAAATTGGAAAGACTATTCATCCTGAATTCAATTCTGGCCTTGCTAGCTCTGTGACACTAGACGAATAACTTAATCGTTTTGCCTCAGTTCCTTAGCTAGAAAATTGAGCTAGAGAAAGAAAGGATAAACTGCTTCAGTATCTATGCCAAGAACACCCCAAATGGAATCAGAAAGTATTGGACTCTGCTGCTTTGGTTTTTGTTTGTCATTCATTTTTGAAGAACATCATGGTATTAGGGAGGTGATTCTATGACATGACTTTTTTTTTTTTTGAACAAGCGGGTACCATGCTAAGTCACCAACCTCATTTTCTTCTTCAAAACTGTCCAGTTGCCAAATATGAATCAGGAAAACTGGAGATGACCCTGGATAAGAAGCAATCAGGGTTAAGTGACTTGCCCAAGGTCACACAGCTAGAAAGGGTCAAATGTCTGAGGTTGGATTTGAACTCCTTTCCTCCGGACTCTAAGCCAGGACTCTAACAGGGACTTAATAAATGCTTATCAAATTCAATGAACTGGAAAATAATAAAACAAAGAGAATGTGTGATAAGTACAGAAGAAAAATGAACTCTCCAAGTATATAGAATAAGCTGTGCCACAAATATTGCTCATAATTTCCCTTTTCAACACTCTTCACAGTAAATGTTTAATAAATATTTATTGGTTCACTTATTGTTTACTTATAATGATTATCATGATTATTTCACTTTCTAAATTTAGGTGTTTTTATTAATAATGACACTAACAGACTATATAGATAGGTTCTGCTTGGAAATGGTTACATTGTTGTTTTTATAACATGAAAAACCAGTTAATATGTACAGTATATGTCTAGGTAAATCAAGTTTCTAATTTTCTTCTGTCTTGAAATAGCTAATTAAAATTAAAGCTTTTGGGAACACCAAAGTTATCTAAATAAATTGTTCTTCTCAATTCACCCAAACCACATATTCATATAAATTATCATTTTAATATGAAAATATAGTCAGTATTCACCATATGTTTTCTTTTTCTTTTATGCCAGATGTTGAGAATATGTGATCTTGGAAACTTAATTTCAGCTTGGCAATTTTGTAATTGATGCCATGGAAATGAGAGAAATCATTCTTAGAATACAGTTGAACATGTGGAATCTTATGAGATACTTAATAAGTATCCAATAATAAAAGAACATTAGTTCTTCTAGTACATAGAAGTAAATGTGTTGTAATCTATTGTATCTATGAGGTTTTGTCCATAATTATGCTAATATATACTATATTTGTTGCATTATGCATCCTTTTAAATTTTTATATTTTTTCCAATTGTCTAAATATAGGTTTCAGTGTTCATACATTTGCAAATTTTTGAGTTCCATATTTTCTACCACCTTCCCATTCTTATCCCCACCCCATGGCAGGGAGCAATCCAAAATAGATTGTATAAAGATATTTTAGTTTAGCATATTTCCATTTAGTCATGTTGCAAAAGTAAAATTGGAACTAAGGTAAAAAAATGAGAAAAAAAAGTTCTTAAAAAATGAACATAATATGCTTCATTCTGTCTTCAGACATCATAGTTTTTCCTCTAAGATATTGATTAACACTTTCCATATCAGGTCTCTCAGGACTGTCGTTGATCACTGAATAGCTGAGAGGAGCTAAATCCACAGTAGATGAAGTCATAATGTAGCTATTAATGTGTACAATGTGCTGCTGGTTCTGTTCACATTACTTAGCATCAGTTCATGTAAACTTTTCTAGACTTTTGTGAAGTTCCATACCTCAAGAAAAGGAGTTATTTTAGTATTTTGTTTCCTCTTCTGTTAATCTGGGCAATTTAAATTTTTTGTAAATATTTATCCATTTGACTTATATTGTCAGACTTATAATTGGGCAAAACAAGTCCAAAATTTTACTTTAATTTCAACCTCATTGGTGGTGAGTTCTTTTTCATTTTTGATACTGGTAATTTGGTTTCTTAAAATTCAGATTAGCTAAAGGTTTATCTATTTTCCTGTTTTTTTTTTCAAAATAAAGTTTTATTATATTAGTTCAATTTTTTCTTCCTTTCAATTTTATTAATTTCTCCATTGATTTTCAGTATTTCTAATTTGGTATTATTTAATTGGGGATTTTTAATATGTTCTTTTTCTAGCTTTTTTAATTTCATGCCCTGTTTTTTGATCTTGCCTTTCTGCATTTTATTCACATAAGCATTTAGAAATATAAAATTTTCCCTAATAATTGTTTTGACTGACTCTGACAAGTTTTGGTATGATATCTTATCATTGTCATTGTCATGGATGAAATTTTTGAATATTTATATGATTTGTTGTTTGACTCTCTGATTCTTTCCATGTCCCCTTATTGCATGTCCTTTTAATTGCATCATGTTCCTGAAAAGGATGTATTTAAATATACAGCTGTTCTACATTTGATTGTGAGGTGTTTGTGTCCTAATACATGATCAATTATTGTATAGATACATGTATGACAGAGAAGAACGTATATTCCTTTCTATCGCCTTTCAATTTTCTCCAGAGGTCTATCATATCGTACATCTCTAAAATTCAACTTCTTAACCTCCTCCTTGTCAGATTTATTTAATTCTAAGAGAGAGAATTTGAAGTCACCCTGTAATATAGTATTGCTCTCTATGTCTTACTGTAACTTCTTTAGTTTCTCCTCTAAGAATCTGGTTGCTATACCATTTGCTGCATTTTTTTCTTAATATTGATTTTACTTCATTGCTGATGGTTCCTTTTAGGAAGATATGGTTTCCTTCTTTATCCCATTTTAATTTCATTTACTTTCACTTTTTCTTTGTCTAAGATAAGGATCACTACCCTTGGTTTTCTTATTTTATTTCAGTTAAAGTATAATATATTTTGTCCAATTTTTTACCTTTACCCTATGAGTATTTCTCTTCTTCAAATATGTTTCTTGTAAAAAATTTGTTGTAGAGGTCTGGTATTTAAGTAACTAAGCTATCCACTTCCATTTTATGAATGAGATCATTTCATTCACATTCACAATTATGATTTCTGACTGTCTTTGCCTTCATACTCTCTTTCCCATTTGTACTTTTCTTTCTCCTTTCTCCTTATCCCTCCTCACCAGGCTTTTGCTTCTGACTGCCACATCCCCCTATCTGTCCTCCATTTTTATCAGACTCCCCTCCCTCTTTCTTTCCCTTATCCCTTATTACTTCCCTGTAGGGCAAAATAAATTTCCAAGTCTAATTAGGAATGTATGTTATTCCCTATTTGAGCCAAATCTAGTGAGAGCAATGCTCAATGCTCACACTCTTTCTTCTTTCCCTCTACTATATGTCCTTTGTGCCTTTTCATGTGTTGTAATTTAGAATCTTATACCTCTGCCTTCTTTTCCCAGAATAATCCTTTTTTGTCATGTCCTGCTTTATTTCTTTCTTCTACCCACATCTTCTAAGTCTAGAAAATTTTACATGAACTGATGCTAAAAATTCTCAAAGCTTAGAAGAATCAAATCATGATCACTTTATACTCACATTCTTTGTCCAAGTATCTTCAATTCAATGGTTCTAATAGAAATACAATTTGAGGACTTAGACCTACTCCCGCTATAAAGTATAACCTCTAAGTGGACTCTTTTCAATTGCCCTAATAGAAGTCATATTTTCAAGGTATGCTTCTTACAGTTTTCAAGAGTTTATAAGTATTGACTTCCTAAGTAGGGCCATAGACAGTTTAGTCTTAATAACTGATTATTTTTTCTTTCTGTATGCTATTTTGTACATCGCTTAAGTCTTGATTTTGAAGATCAAATTTTCTGTTCATATCTGGTCTTGTAATTAGATAAGTTCAAAATTCTTTATCATTAAACATCTTTTCTCCTGAAAAAAAAACTGAATGTTGCAGGGTAGTTGATTCTTGGTTGCAATTCAAGGTCCTTTGTCCTGTGGAAATATCATATTCTATACCCTCCATTCCCTTAATGCTGATGCTGACAAGTCATGTGAAATCCTGATTGTGGTGACTTGATATTTAAATTAATTCTTTTTTTCTACTTGTAATATTTTTCCTTTGTTAATTCAGAATTTTGGCTACAAAATTCCTTGGAGTTTTTAATTTGGAATATTTTTCTAAGGGTCATTGATGGATTCTTTCAAGGTCTATGTTTATTTTCTTATTCTAAGATATTAGGGCAATTTTCTTTGATTATTGCTTGAAAAAATATTATTAAGGTCCACTTTTTAATAATTCTTAAATGATCTCTCCTAGACCTATTTTCCAGGTCCATCATTTTTTTCCTGAGACACTTTACATTTTCTTGAATTTTTCTGTTTTTTGGTTTATTTCATGGAATATTGTTATCTCACAAAATCATTAGTTTCCATTTATCCAGTTCTAATTTTTAGTGTTTTATTTTCTTCACACAACTTTTTTATTTCCTTTTCCAGTTGGTTAATTTTACTTTTAAAGAAGTTTTCCTTTTCCAGTTGGTTAATTTTACTTTTAAATTTCCTCAGCCAAATTTTCATAATTCTCCTGCAGAACTTCATTTCTTTCTCAGATTTTTTCTTCCTCTCTTCTTTAATTTTGAAAATACCTTTTGAGCTCTTCTGAGAAGTTCTTTTGGATTTGAGACCAATTCATAAGCCCTTTGAGGCTTCCCTTTGTCATTGCTTTCCTCTTCCCTTTCAGCATAGTAGTTTTCAGTGGTTAGTGCTCTCTCTCATTTTTTGAATGAAACTTGATCTCTGCTTACTGGGTACAGATCTAAGCTTCTCATATTGAGGGCTGGTCCCTGACTTTATGCTCTGGCTTCTTTGATGTTCCCAGTTTGCTCCCTTTGTTAGGGTATCTCAACCCAGTCCTGCCTGCTGTACCAGTGCAGGTCTTGAATTTGCCTTCCAAACTGAGG
Organism: Macrotis lagotis; assembly: GCF_037893015.1. NCBI lineage: Eukaryota > Metazoa > Chordata > Mammalia > Peramelemorphia > Peramelidae > Macrotis > Macrotis lagotis. Next base: position 146,104,012 of record NC_133664.1, read on the forward strand.
ATGGGAATCTCACTGTTGGCCTGCTGTACCTCTGGCCTGCTCAGTTCAGTGGGAACTTGAGGTTTTAGGGTTTTAGTAGCTTTCCTTTTGTGGAATCAAGACTATTAGAGAAGAAATTTAGAAACTTTCTAAAAAGAGCATCAGAAACCTGCTACAAGGATATGGAAAATTAATATGGAGTTAGATAAAACAGGTCTAGAGTGCCTTAGGTGGTGATGGCCATCTTTCCCTTTATAGCCCCCGAGATATAAAAGTCAGATTGCCTGTATGTACATATTTAATACCTGAAAAATTATTTTACTTTAGTTGGTTCAGGAATGACCCTTCTGATTTTACCACTTCAGTTCCCACAGTGTTGGCAGAGAGAGAGAGAGAGAGGAAAGAGGAAGAGGTATTTTATTGATTATCTATTATGAGGCAGGAACTTAACAAATATTATCTCATTTAACACTTTATTAAACCTTATTTATGATATGTAGGATTAACTTGTTTGTTAATATTATACTTCCTCTCTTTCAATAAAGTCATATTCTGGATGCTCTTATGATACAGAGGTCATCTATAGCAATAAAAGAAATATCTAACATCAACAAAGTCACAGGTTCCTGAAGTATACAAGTAGCTTCTTCTCCTTAAAACCTATAATACTAAGACCATATTTGGTTAGCAGTTGGCCAGAAAATACAAGAAATATTATGTCTCTAGCATTTTATTTTTAAAAATTTGGAGAGAGGAGGCCTGAAATATGGATAAAGTGAACTTGAACACAGGATAATGTACTATTTGAATACTGCCTGAGATGCTTACTTGCTACTTGAACCTGGGCAAATAATCTCACTTCTTTGGCTATCATCTTTTTCATCTGTCACAAAAGGGGATTGGATCCAATGATCTCTAAGACCTTTTCCAATTCTAAATCTATGGACCCATTATTCTTGGGTAATAGCGTCTTTTAGTGGAATATCATAACTATTTTCTCTTCTTAGACAAGTCTTTGAAAATCATGCTTTGAGCAAGTTTAATACAGTTTTGTTGTTTGGTTGTTCTTGGAAATTATTTATGAAGGCATAAAATAACACATTGGGGGGAATAAATGATTAAATGTATGAGATAAATTTTGAAGAAGTCTTCATCTAGGCATAAAGAAATTGCTACCTTATTACTTAAGGAATTAATGGTATTTCCAAGGTAATTAACAACATGGTTTAGGAATTATTACCTAAGTCACTAGAAACCTAAATTCAAGCTATTTTTGGAGATTTTTTTCCTAAGAATGAACTACACTTCATACCCTTTGACCCAGCAATTACAATTCTAGGTCTACATCCAAAAGAAATTATAAAAAAGGGGGAAAATCCTACATGTTCTGAAATAGTCATAGCTGCTCTTTTTGTAGTGGCAAAGAATTGGAAATTGAGGGGATGCCCATCAATTAGTAAATGGCTAAACAAGTTATGGTACATGAATACTATGGAATACTATTGTTCTATAAGAAACCATAAATGATCAGAATCTAGAGAAGCATGGAATGACTTACAGGATCTGATGCTGAGCAAAGGTAGTAGAACCAAGAGAACAATGTACATACACATCAACAACAACATTGTGAGATGTGCAACCTTTAATGCAAGCATCTCCTCTCAGCAGTCCAGAGAGGTAGGACAACTGTATTAGACTGGTCATAGACTATGCTATCCCCAACCAGAGGAAGAAAAACAAAACAAAAAACAACCCTTCAGAATCTGATAAGCTCTTTATAAAAATTATCTCTTATTTATCTCTTTCCCTTAAATCTAATTCTTCATGCCAAAAATTACTAATATGTAAAGCAGTTTATCAAAATATGTGTGTACAATGCTAACCTAATTGTTCTCCACTGAGGGGAGAGGAGGTTGGAAGGGAGCATGGAAGGGAGCATGGAAGGAAATTTTGTAACTTAAAAGTATATATGTGCATATGGATGAAAATAAATAAATAAATTTAAATTTAAAAAAAGAATTAACTATAGTGACAATAAATTAAATTAAAATAAACTTCTCGAGTCAGTTTTCAATAATAATAAAAGTAGTAGTAGTAGAAATGACAGTAATGACAATAATAGTATTATTAATATTCATTTAGTACTTTTTGGTTTTCATATGTCATTTCATTTGACTCTCATAATATCCTTGTGAGGTGAGTGCAATATTATCCCCAATTTTTTGATGAGACTGAGATGGAGAGTTTGACAATTTGCCTAGAATTAGATAGCTAGTAAATGTCTGATTCATGCTTTTAATTGAGATCTTCTAGACATGATGCCCAGTGCTCTATCCACTTTGCCACTTACTTGAAATGAACAATGTCTATTGTGTCCCCACAGTCTTATGAGGCCTAGAGATAAATAATGAAAAAAGCATTCACATTGTAATTAGTAAATCCGACTAAATGTGGCCTCTAACTGCATGGAACAGTGAAAAAAATAACATTAGTTTTGGAGTGGAATCAGCCACATTTAGAGATGGAGGCTCTGACACATGTTACTTTTTTTTGCGGTTGGACACATTTTTTTCAGTCTATTTCCTCATCTCTTATAGGAGATAGTTGTTCTAAATGCACTATATTCTTTCCTTTATATACTTATTAATGTTAACCGTAGGCAAAGTGATTTAATCTCTGTAATGCTCTATCTCATATATAAAATAAAATGAATTATTGTAAAGGAAGCTACATACTTTACCTAGGTAGCTGGGTAATACAATGGGTAGAGAACTGAACTGGAGTCAAGAAGACCTGAATACAATCCAGTCTCAGACACTATGTGATCCTATCCATTGCTTAGTCTCTATGTGTCTCAATTTCCTTATTTGTAAAATGGGGGTTATGATGGCACCAACAATGAGATATTTGTAAAAATAATTTTTAAAGTTTAAAGTGCTATGTAATGCTATTTTTCTTCATCATCATTATTTTACTATTATTAAATATAAGGCTTATGTGAAATTTTTTTAATTTATTGTCATGTTGTAGTCATTTCAATAGGAATTTTTCTCTATATATACACCTTTAATACAATTCATTACATGAGAATTTTAAAAACACCCCACTCATAACATAACTTTACAGATCCTTTTACTAAGTAGGGTGAAATGATTCCAAATCTATAGTTAAATCACCCCCATCCACTTTTTTTCTTAGTTCTATCAATACATTTCATTATGTGACATTCAAAGTACTGAAGGCATTTTTTGTGTCTCCTTAGCTCATGTATATATGTTTCCAGTCTTTTCTGCCTGAAGCACATGTGTTGGAATCCAGGGCTTTATACCAATCACAAAGTACAAAGGCCTCAATTCTCTTAAGAATATATCAAGGACATTGTGTTCCATTTTTATAATGAAATATAGATTTCCCATTAAAAACCAAATCCTTTCTTTCAAAAGTTGAACCGGATTATACTTTCAAAAGTAATTCCATCTGGTTAAACTCAGAGTGGTGAATAAAGTTCCACACATGAATATTTTCAGGACTCATAGCATTTTCATTTGATTATGCGTTTGATAAATTTTCTTTCATCTTAAGCTCTTGCTTTTCATAATTTTCTTTTGTGGCCATTTAATATGTACAGGAATATTGGACCACATAATGCTGTCTCTTTTGCATAAGTCATATATTTTAACTGTTTTACTGCTAGTAAAAACAAATGGCTTTTGAAGACTTTTAGGGCTCTTCAGGAATCAAAAGGACTTCTTTAAGTTGCTTTACAACTTTGCTTTTTATCCTTTTTTAAAGTCATTTTCAAAAGAAATTATGTAGTCCAGTTGTTGTTGTTGTTTAAGAGGGAAGATCAGAGATTATCTAGCCAATGCCACTTGTTTTATAGATGAAGAAATTGCAGACCAGAAAGATAAAAGGGTTTGTCAAGGTCACACAATAGAAGATCTGGAATTAGAATTCAAATCCTGGATTCTTTCCCTTATATCACATAACTAAACAAGATGACACAGATCTCATTTTGGGAGAGAGTATTTTTCTTTTTTTTTTTACATTTCTTTTAATTTATATTTTTATTTATTTGCACATTACTAAAATAGTCTTGTTGTAAGAGTAAACATAATCCCCCCCAAAATAAAAAAAAAAACCTTATGAGAAATAAAGTGAAAGAAAGAGAAAAAAAAATGAGCTTCATCTGTGTTTAGATACCATCAACCTCTGTCTCAGGGGTGGATTATATATTTTATCATAAATCCATCAGAGAACTTACTTCCATTTTTTCCACTGTTACTGTTGCTGATTGTAATTCCCTCCATCCATTCCTCCCCACTACCATCTATTATGTTTTCTCTCTCCTTTCACTCTGTCCCTCTTCTGTTGGGGCCAAGAGGCCCCAAGCCTATGTCCCATCCCAGGGATGCAGCAATCACCTGGCCTTGTTGTCCTGGACAGGCCACACAACCCCACCACCTTGCAAAAGGTTAAAAAAATGTGTTGTATCTGACTACCCTCTACCATGATCTACCTTCTCCTCTATCACCTACATCGCTCCCTCCCCTTTCCCTCTCCCCTTTCTCCCATCTCTTTCCTCTCCTTTTTCCTCTAGATTTCTATACCCTATTAAGTATATATGTTGTTTCCTCTCTGAGGCCATTTCTAATGAGAATGAAGAAGGTTCCCTCATTGCCCATCACTTTCACCCCTTCCACTCCATTGCAAAAGCTTTTTTCTTTTTTACATGAAATGTAATTTTACATAAAATTTTACATGAAATTTCTTAATCTATTCTACTTCTCCCAGTACATTCCCTTTTCACCTACTGACCCCATTTTTTTTTAGGTTTTTGCAAGCCAAATGGGGTTAAGTGGCTTGCCCAAGGCCACACAGCTAGGTAATTATTATTAAGTGTCTGAGGCCAGATTTGAGCTCAGGTACTCCTGACACCAGGGTTGGTGCTCTATCCACTCTGCCACCTAGCTGCCCCTACTGACTCCATTTTTACAATATATTATACCTTCAAATTCAGCTCCTTCCTGTGCCTTGTCTAAATATGCTCCTTCTAACTGCTCTAATAAATGAGAAGGTTCATATGAATGTCATCAGTATCATTTTCCCAAGCAGGTATACACTCAGTTCATCATCATTAAATCCCTCTTAATTTCCCTTCCTGTGCACCTTCTCTATGCTTTATGGGAGTCCTGTACTTGAACATCAAATTTTCTGTTTAGCTCTGGCTGTTTCAACAGGAACTGAAATTTCCCTGTTTCATAAAAAGTCCATCTTTTCCCCTTGAAGAGTATGCTCAGTTTTTCTGGGTAGTTTATTCTCAGTTGCATTCCTAGCTCTTTTGCCTTCTGGGATATTATATTCCTAGCCCTATGAGACTTTAATGTGGATGCTGCTAAGTCCTGTGTCATCCTGACTGTAACTCAAGAATATTTGAATTCTTTCTTTCTGGTTGCTTGCAATACTTTCTCTTTGACTTGGGAGTTCTGGAATTTGCCTATAATATTCCTGGGGAGTTATTGTTTTTGGATCTCTTTCAGGGGGGAGATCAGTGGATTCTCTCTCAATTTTTATTTTTGTCCTCTGATTCTAGGATACCAGGACAATTTTTCTGGAGGAAATTCTTTAAAAGTGAAGTCAAGGCTCTTTTCCTGATCATGAATTTCAGGTAGTCCAATAATTTTTAAATTGTCTTTTCTGGATCTGTTCTCTTGGTCAGTTATTTTTCCAATGAGATATTTCACATTTGAATCTAATTTTTTATTCTTTTGATATTGTTTTAGTGTTTCTTGATTCTTCACAAAGTCATCGACTTCCTTTAGCTCCATTCTACCCTTGAAGGAACTGTTTTCTTCACTTTCTTTTCTCCTTTTCATCTGGCCAATTCTATTTTTTTAAGGATATTCATCTTCTTATTTATATTTTGGACTGCTTTTTCCTTTTGACCTAAATTGGTTTTTAACATGTTGTTTTCTTCAGCATTTTTTTTTAATCTACTTGACTAAGTTGCTGATTTGGTTTTCATGATTTCCTTCATCTCTGTCATTTCTCTTCCCTAATCTTTCTGCTACCTCCCTTACTCAATTTTCAAAAATCTTCTTTTGAGTTGTGTTATATAGCTTGAACCCAACTCCTATTTTTCTTGGAGGCTTTGGATGCAGAATCTTGGACCTTGTCATCTTCTAATTGTGTGTTCTGATCCTCCATAGGATCACTGTAATTGTCTAAGATTGTATTCTTTTTCTGTTTACTTATTTTTCCAGCCTGTGCCCTGGTTTTGGGGTGCTACCTGAGCTTTTGAGTTGTTATTGGGACACCCCTGCAAGGACATCAGTTCCTTCAAGGTCCTATGAGAGACTGTGACTGCTCTCCTGGCCTGTGCTTTGGTCTGTGGATGACCATAAACACATCCCTCTGACCTTGAGCTATAAGGAGGTTCCCTGCTCCCTACTGGTATTATGGGGTCCCATACTTGACCAGGGTCTGAATATGGACAAAGCACCTAATCCTGTACCAGACACAGAGGAGAGATCTTCAAAATCTCCCTCAACCCGTTACCTTCTGTGGACTGAGTGCTCTGGGAGCAGCTGCTGGGTAACCACCCCCTGCTAGGTAGCTCTGTGGTGCTGTGCTGAGGGTTGTGGCTGCACTAAGGGCTACAGCTACCCTGAGAACCATGCTGACCTGGGCTCAGCTGGAATAGGTTTCCCTGCTGATTTTCTAAATTGTGTTTGGTGTTCCCAGGGTTGGCATGTCAGGACATTGTTTATGCTGCCAGGAGCCTGTGCTCCCAGGGACCCAGGCACCCCACAGGCTGTTCCTGGAGGGCTAGAGCTCCTTAGTTCCATCAAGGTGATCCTGGCTGCACTGCTTCCCACTCCAATCTTGTGGAACAGAGTCTTCCTATGATCTTCCACTTTACTTTGGGCTGGAGAATTCTCTCACTGGATCTTTCTGTGGCTTCTGTCTCTCAAAAATTTGGAGTCATAAATTTGAGGTTTTAGTTCTATTTTTGAAAGAGAGCTTCTGGAAAACCCTGTCTTCATGCCGCCATCTTAGCTCCACCCCTCCATTGAGAATATTATTCTGTAAAAAGTTCAAAACCTTTTTCTTTTTACTTCTCATTTTTTACAATTCAGTTTCATTTATTCCAATGAATTAGTATCATTGTTTATCATTCCACAGGTTCTATTACCTCCTTCTGAATACATAATCTATCTTCTCTCAAGTTTCTCTTGTTGAACTCAAAGTTAATACCTTGGCTTAATGGCATACATAGGGAAATGAATGAACCAATGAATCAGTGGCAGTGAGGAAAAATGAATTCATTATACACTATGATTCAGTAATTGGATTAAGTATAGAGATAAAAATTTAAAAGAGAAAGAATATGGTGACTTGCCAACCAATTGGGGAATGACTGAACAGATTGTGGTTATGATGAAATACTATTCTGCTATAAGAAATGATGAACAGGATGCTCTCAGAAAAACTTGGAAAGGCTTACATGAACTGATGGGAAGGGAAATATACTGTGTAAAAAGCAATAACAATATTGTAATTTTGTCTTACATTGCTTTTTATACAGTACATTTTTGAATGACTTAGCAATTCTTAGCAATAAAATGAACCAAGGCAACTCTAAGGGTCTTAAAATGAAAAATGCTATTTATCTTCAGAGAAAAAAACCTGATAATGTCTGAATATAAATTGAAGCAAACTTCTTTTTTAAATTTACTGTTTTATTTGAAGGTTTTTTTAATGTATATTTTTTTCCACAACAGAATTATAATGGAAATGTAATGACTACACATTTATAGCTTATATTATTACTTGCCTTCATTTTAAAAAACAATTTGATATCATACAATATATTTCACACAATACCCTCTAAATATACATATTTCATCTTTCCAACTGCCTTAATAATAATAATAATAATAATAATAATAATAATAATAATAATAAATTTCTTTGGAGTTACATGTATCAACTTCTTATGAAGGTATGTAATGTTTAACTTTACTGAATCATCTATGATATCTTTTTCACATTTATCTATTTGTGTGTCTAATTTGTAGGTCATTTTATATGCCAAACTTATGTGAATCTAATTGCATGTCAGATTTTCTATTCGGCTCTGGTCTTTTCTGCAAGAATGCTGAAAGTGCTTTTTATATGTTCATTTTTCTCTTGAAAAAATGACCACTTTTCCCAAGAGACATTTGATATTTTCCTTTATTTTTAATTTTTTTGATATTATTTAATTTTTCTCAATACTTCCTATAGCTATTAGCTTCCATGTCCATAATTCGAATTTTTTAAGAAATTATTTTCTTCATTGGGTCTTTTATATACTCTTTTTTCATTTGACCTATTCTTATTTTTAAGGAATTTTTTTTGGCAGAGTGTCTCTGTGTGTGTGTGTGTGTGTGTGTGTGTGTGTGTGTGTGTGTGTGTGTGTGTATTTGCTCAGGTTTCCAGTCCATTTCTTGACTTTGAATTTTATGTTAAAATTGACCTTTGCTTACCTGAGAAGGCAAAGACATTGTAACATTTCAGGCTTAATCATGCTACTGTTTTCAGAGCTAGTTCTAGGGAATATGCAAGATTTTATCTTTCCTGATGTGCTATGATGCAGAGAGGAACAGTCTGCTCTCCTGTTCTGTGCTCTGGTCTTTACATAGAAAGGGTCCATTTTTTTTCCTGTAGATGCAAGTGTTATCTATCCTCTGTGTCTTGGATCATTATCATGGTCTCTACTCCCTTATAACTGAGCACAAACACTTCTCTCTTGGAACCTGTGACCAAGAATTGCATTAGTACAAAAGTTACTGTAATGTCCAGAAAACCCCATGCCAGCTAAGTGTCCCCTATGATCTCTTTCTGACAAGTTTGTTGACTCCTTAACTTTCTTTGTGCTGAGAGCTCTCCAAGCTGCTGTTGCTACTACTACTGCTGCTGCTGTTCTGCAACTATCTCAGTTCTCTCTTAGGATGATTGCTAGTGCTGCCATCACTGATGCTCCCAACCTGGGGTAACAGACTTCTCTATCTGACCTTTTAAACCACCTTAAACAGGATACTTTTACCTGTCTCTGCTATTCCATAATTTGATTTGAGGAACTATTTTAAATTGTTTGAAGAAGAATTTTGACTCAGTTCTACTGGGTTAATGTCTCCATTTCACCATGCTGGCTCTTCCTCCAAATTAATGTTTTCAAAAAGTTATGAAGTATGCTTTGGTTACATGGGTTTTATCTCTGCACTAAATCAGTTTAATTAGTCCTATTTTAGCGACCAACTATTTCAGGAAAATATGTAGCTAATTCCACCAAATAATCAATCACATTTTGACTATATTGCTATTGTCTTATTTATCTATTTACATATTTACATATAAATTTATGCATACATGCCCTTAGAATAATTGAACCTTGTCAGTGATATATATGTAACATAAAAAATTCTTTATATACCAGTCAATAAACATTCTTTCTTGTATCTTCTAGGATCCAGTAATTGTACTAATTCTTGGTGATACAAAGACAAAAAGCTATTCATTCCTTCTTCTCAAGGAGCTCAGGTCTAATGAAAGTGACAACATGAAAACAAAACTATGTACAAGTAAGCTGATAGGATGAGTAGAAAATAATCAACAGATACAAAATATTAAAAGGAATCAGCAAAGGCTTCTTTTGTTTTGTTTTGTTTATTATTTAACTGGACTCTTAATTGGAAACTGAAGGAAGACAGGAGTCAGAGGTGAGGAGGAAGAGTATGTTAAAAACCAAGACTTGTGGATTGACCCTTATTAAGCATTGTGTGTGTATCAGATAAGGGGAAAACGCAATTTTAGCATGGTAAAATGTTTATTTTCTTCAAATTTCTGTTATATGGTTTAACTCTATTTTGACATCTTTTTCATCACAGAAATAACCATGTACTCATTGGAGTGATTCCTATGTAGATTGCAGTCATTTTGAAAGCACTATCTGCCTTCCTTTGCAGAACAGATAACATTGCATCAATTAGTACTGGCTCTCACAATGCTGCCTCTCATAATATTTTTTAATGAACACTCAGGGTCACTATACAGCAAAATAAAAACTGTCTTGCTTTTTTTTCAGTATAAAGTATATTGAGGAAATTATTAGCTTTTCTTACTTCTGAGAAATACCATCAGTACAAATAAGAAAAACTTGATGCAGTTTCTTTGAAATTCAAAGTTTAAAAAAAAAGCCAAAGTTTCTAAGGAATATCTATAATTTATGATTATAATTATTAATATTGTGTTTTTAGATGAGTATGCTCTGAATGCACATAAGCTTTTTTTTGCTTTTTTTTTAAGGTAAGCTTTGTTTTCTAAGAGAATTGACGTTTTGCTTCAATGTATTATAAGTAGGGGCTTATTTATTTCTTTGTATTGGACAGAAAAATGACTAAGGGAAAGACAAATGTCTTTCTATATTTTTGAATGAATTCTTTTCATAAAATTGTTGGATGTGTTTTCTTTGTTGCCAAGAGGATTACTAGCACATGTGTGAGATATTCTTATTTTTTCCAGTTGTGAATTTGTACAATAGTTCATAGATTCTTTTTTTTTCTATTAAGCATATTGCTTTTAATATTAAGGTCTGGGTTATTTCAGAGGCATGAAAGGAGGAGCAACTGACTTCAATATTGGAAACTGAGTGGTTCACACAAGCTTGTACATTTACTAAAGACCTTCTTGTTTTTACTTTGGGGACTGGGTTATTCAAAAGAAATAAAATGAAAAGAACAAGTGGCTCTAATTACAGGGCTGCAGAGGATCACAACCTTGCACAGCTTCAAGAACCTTCTTCTTTTTTAATAGGATAAAACGAAAAGAGTGGGTGGTTAAAAAAATCAGCCAGCTTGTTTTTTTCACAGACTTGTAGGTGTTAGAGAATTCACCCAGGTAGTGTCAAATCATCTTGGGCTTAATTTCTAACTGTTTGAAGGTCTTTCCCACCATACTTCTCACCATCTCTTACAACATGTTCATGTCTTGAAAATGAGTCTTCATGATCGCAGACTTTACTTCTTGACTTTCCTCAGGTGTTTCAGGAAGGAATGCTGTTTGTGCTTCAGACCCTGGTTAAGATGCTATCACTTTCAAACTCTGTACAACTGTATGAGTTGTCCATAAGACATGTCTAGCAGCTGGTCTAGGTCCAGGTAGTGATACATGAACTTCTAGAATGTTCACTTTATTTTCTTCTCCACTTCTACTATCTTGTCTGCTGTCTGGGGGGGAAAAAAAAGCTAGTACATAGATTCTTTTTAAAAAAAGATATTTCCCAAGAGTAGATTCATGATTTTTCCAGTATGATACAATGCCCATAAATTTTTCCTTGGGATTCAGATAGAAGAGTACCAAAGATACCACTCTGAGATAAGAATATGAAAAAGAATGATAATTTCATCAACCTTGCCAAACAGAATTACTTCCTCCAGGAACAAGAAAGTTCCGTCTGGCATTCTAACCAGATTAATCTGAGGTTGGAATGACCATGGAGAAAAAGGGAAAAAAGTCAGTGAAAAAGCAGAAAGCTCTTATCACATCAAGGAATATTACAATTAACATTTTCAGTGAAAACCAAGACTTTCTATTCCTAAAATATGTGTTTGTAATGTTTTATAAATTTCTTTGCTATTTCACACCCCTTCTCCATTTCCTTATAGTTCTCACCAGAAAAAAAAATTCTTAGAAAAATCAAAGAAAGAATACTTGTTTCAGAAAAAGGGGGGGGATGGGAAAGGGAAAATATGAAAATATTCATTTCTTTCTACAATAAGTACTGGGTGAAAGAAACTTATAGAAAAGATTGTGATGGCAATGTTACTGCAAGGAAGCTTTGGAATATTAGGAGAAAATGAGGTTATTATGGAAACAACCAGGCCAAGAAATATTTGTAAGTGTTATCACTCAGTAGCAACCAACTTCATTCTAGCATTATCTGGACCACTACTGAGTTTATCTCTCTCTTTCTCTCTCTTGTCTAATATATTAGCCTCTCCTTGTTAACTTTCCTACTCAGCATTCATTACATTCAACTTTTCTGCTTTCCCTCCTTCCAATCTCTCTGAGACCCAGTTGCTTTTTTATGCTAATGTTATAAGGATCAAATCACATAATATGAGTAAAGTTCATTACAAACCTTAAAGTGCTAATATTAATATTAGATAATATTCTTAATATTTCCTGAATAGTGGCATGTAATAGGGTTAAAACAAACCAAAAAAAAAACCCACATGTTTTTGTTTGTTTTGGGTTTTTTTGGTTGAAAGTGCTTTAAAAATGTAACCTGAAGTTCCATTGCTTATGGAAGCTCTGAAATGCCCATTCTAATGAAAATTCAGGTGGCACAGTGGATAGAGCACTGGCCCTGGAGTCAGGAGTCCCTGAGTTCAAATCTGGCCTCAAACACTTAATAATTGCCTAGCTGTGTGGCCTTGGGCAAGTCACTTAACCCCATTTGCCTTGCAAAAAAAATTAAATAAAATTAACACATATGGAGAAAGGAGGAGTTTATGAACAAACAAGAAATAGATAACATTATAAAATACAAAATGGGTTACTTTGATTACATTATATTAAATTTTTATACAAATAAAACCAATGCAACCAAGATCAGAAGGAATGAAGAAAATTGGGAAACTACTCAGAATTATCATTTCTGATAAAGAACTCATTTCTAAAATAGAGAACTGAGTCAAATTTATAAGAAAATAAGTGATTTTCTACTTGATGATTTCAAATGAAAAAATATTTTTATTCAAATTAAAACATTTCAGGGTGGCTAGTTGGCACAGTGGATAGAGCACTGGCCCTGGAGTCAGGAGTACCTTAGTTCAAATCTGGCCTCAGAGGCTTAACAATTGCCTAGCTGTGTGGCCTTGGCCAAGCCGCTTAACACACTTACCTTGCAAAAACCTAAAACAAAAATAAGAACAAAACAAATTTAAAAGTTTCTTTTAATCACTTTGATTAGAGAAATGAAACTGAGAAGCATCATCTCACACCCATCAAATTAGCTAAATAACAAAAAAGAAAATTGATCAGTGTTGGATGGGATGTGGGAAAACTAGACCACTAATGCATTGTTGGTGTGATTGTGAACTAATCAGACCATTCTGGAGAACAATTTGAAACTATAACTAAAGGACAATAAAAATGTGCAACCAACAATATTTCTACTACATCCCAAAGAGGTCATTAAAAAAGGGGAAAAGAAGCACCTATATAAAAATAGTTATAGAAACTCTTTCGTAGTGGCAAAGAATTGCAAATTGCGGGAATGACCATCAGTTGAGGAATGGCTGAACAAATTGTAGCATGTGAATGTGGTGGAGTATTATTGTTCTGTAAGAAGTCATGTCAGCAGATTTCAGAAAAACCTGAAAAAAATCTGAATGAACTGATAGTGAGAGAAGTGAACAGAAACAGGAGCACATCATAGACATAAATAGCAACATTCTGTGATGATCAACTAAGATGAACTTAGTTCTTCCCAGAGGTTCATTGAGCAAGTACAATTCTAAAAGATTTTTGATGGAAAATACTATCTAGATGCAAAGGGGGAGAAAAAGAACAAAAAAACAATGGAGTCAGAATAAAATCGAAGCCTAACTAGTTTTATTTTTAAAAACTCATTTTGTATTTTTTTCTTTTCCTCATTTTTCCCTTTAATTCTGATTCTTCTTTCAGAGCATGACTAATATGGGATTAGGTTAAACATGATTGTACATGTATACCCTGCATTAGAATATTCACTTTTGTGAGGAGATGGGAGGAAAGGGAGGATAGTTGAAAAATGATGAACTCAAAAGCCTTCAAAAAGATGAATGTTGAAAACTATATTTGCATGTAATTGAGAAAGTAAAATAAAATAACATTCAACAAAAAAACTAAATAAATCTTGAGAAAGCTATCATACGATTATAAAAATAATTAAAAGCATTTTTTTTCAAATTTGTGAGTGGAAAGTTAGATACACATCATAATTAAAATTCTTGGTTATGGAACAAAATTTGAATAAAAATCTTTGCCTCAGTTTGAAGCTTTGTAAAAAGATAAAGCTTTTAGAAGAAACTGGAAATAGCCTCTTAATTTTAGTGGCACCAGTATATACTGGTTTAACCTTTTATATGGGTTGAATAATCTATGTGGTTATTTATGCAATGCAAACTAAATATGAGACAAGGTATTTTCATATTTTTATCCTTGAATTCTCTGGCCTAGTTCCAGTCTGCTTAGCATGTTATTAGAGCTTCATTTTAGTGGGTTGCTGTAAGATTCCTTGGAGGTTGAATACAGTGGTTCAAAAAAAATTACTAAAGTATCTAAAAGAATTACTGTATCATTTCTAAGTGGCTTTTTGTTTTTTGTCTTTTAGTGTTGTTGAGGTGAATTTTTAATTATCCTAGTGGTTAAACAACCTTCATTTATATGGTAAAGAAAGTATATGACAAATAAATATACAGACAGTCACAAATTTACATGGATACAACTATCTTCCAACTCCTAATACACATATTAAACTATTGGTTACTCAAAATAATGATAGCTAACAGACACAAATACCCTTTGAAAATTGATTTTTGAAATATTCTTAACTTTTGAATAGGTGGATCCTAATATTTTGAGAATTTAATTTTATCAGAATAATAAAGAATAGTTTTGATTAAGGAAGAACTAGGATTCTACCAGTTTCCCTATCTCTATCCCTGTTACATAGCTACTTGTAACTCTCTTTATATTTCAAATATAAAGCAAATCTTTAGCCTGTTGCAAAGCACAAAATTAAACTTTTTAAAAAATTTTGTTCAGGCATAGGCGCCCGGGCGACTCAGGATCCGGAGGCGCCTTGGCGGTCCCGGGAGGCCGGGGCGGCGGTGACCGGCCCGGGGCTGCTATGCTGCTGAGCGCTCCGGGAGAGCCGACCCCCGGAGAGGTGGCTGTGGCCATGAAGGAGGGTGCCACATCTATGTGGGCTTCATGCTGTGGGTTGCTGAATGAAGTCATGGGGACTGGAGCCGTAAGAGGTCAACAATCTGGATTTGGGGGAGGTACTGGCCCATTCAGATTTGCATCAAACACAGATTTCTCCACATACCCACCAGCAGCTACAGGAGGAGCTAATATAGTTTGCAAAGCCTGTGGACTTTCATTTTCAGTTTTTAGGAAAAAGCATGCATGTTGTGACTTCAAGAAGGATTTTTGTTCTGTCTGTTCAGTCATACAAGAAAATTTCAGATGTTGTACTTGTCATTTGTTACAAGAAACTGCCTTTCAGCGCCCTCAGTTAATGCGACTTAAAGTCAAACATCTGAGGCAGTATCTCATTCTTCGAAATACACCGATAGAAAGCAGACTTGGTTGATCTTGTACTGTGCCATCATGGATTGGGCTCTGAGGAAGACATGGACACACACAGCCTGAATTCTTCGAGGTCACAGACTTCCAGCTTTTTTTTACACATCCATTTTTTTTCGACATATCCAGTCCCTTCTTCAACAGTGTCTTCATCGCAGGGAGACCTCACAAGTCAAAGAGGATTCTCGGGCCCTGCAGCACTTTCACAGGGACAAGGTGAAACACCCTCAACAAACACAGAGGATGATGAAGAAAATGCCGAAGAGATCCCTGGACTCTCCAGAAAGCGGATGAGAGCTTCATTATCTGATCTGTCAAGTCTTGAAGATGTTGAAGGGATGAGTGTCAGACAATTGAAGGAAATCCTTGCTCAGAATTTTGTCAACTATTCTGGCTGTTGTGAAAAGTGGGAGCTGGTAGAAAGAGTGAACAGACTATATAAAGAAAATGAGGAAAATCAAAAGTCATATGGAGATAAGATGCAGCTCAATGATGATGAAGACGACAACCTCTGCCGGATCTGCATGGACGCAGTCATTGATTGTGTTCTTCTGGAGTGTGGCCACATGGTCACTTGCACCAAATGTGGCAAAATATGAGCAAGTATCCCATTTGCCGGCAGTATGTGGTTCGAGCTGTGCATGTCTTTAAATCATAGAAAGTCTCAACCCCAGAATTTTATTTCAAAAGCATTTCAATAAGCAGACAGAATTTGAAACCATTATTGTTCAGAGACTGGACTTTTTTTTTTCATTTTGAATAGTAGAAAGAAGAGTTCATTTTGCTCAGTTTGATGTGGAAACACTTTCTCTCTGACATTTTCTTTGGCAATCTGGGAGGAAGTTTAGGGGTGGTAGAAGGTTCCCAGGACCCTTCCCATTGACAAGTTTTGTTCTCAAACCATTAAAAGGAGCTTGCCTGTTGCTCTCTTAAGAATACTGCCCCTCCTCCCCCTTCATTGCCTCAACATAATTTTTAAAGGGGGCAGTAGAGCACACAGTGGTCAGGCAGATTATTTACCCTTTTAGTCAAATGAGTTGAAAACGCTAACTGAAGTTTCCACATTGTTGCTCTTCTAGTGTTTAAATTCAATATAATCGGAGAGTCTCCGTAGAAAACTGCCAGCGCCTTAGAATAAATATGTCAATTTATGTTGATTAAGCACTTCTTACCAATAGCTGCATCAAGAAGTCATTACAGAAGTTTGTGTTCTAAGGACATTTTTCTTTTTCTTTTTTTTTAAAGCCTGTAACATCATTTTACATTCTTTGTATAATGAAGATGTTTTTTGTTTTGCTCTCAGTGCTTTCCTGCTAACTCATTTCAAGTTTAGGAATACATTTACAAATTTTAAACAAAAAAAAAAAATTGTTCAGACTAGAATCATGATTTTCCCTCCATGGGGAAATCCTTGAGTGGAAACAACCTCCATTTTTGTAATTGACACTTGTTTTGTAACATACATTTGGAGAGTCACCTGTAATTTTGACAGATTGCTTTTGCCAGCATCAAAAATGTTTTTTACTCAGGATGTTGGTCCTCCTCAATTCAAATCTATCTTTTCTATATTCTATTAATTATATTCTAGCTTCTCTATCTTGAACTTTCTCTGGATTTAAAAGGATTTACAAATTTTACATATTTTTATTTATTTTGCCTATTTTCATTTCATAGGGATTTCTCGTCTTCAGGAGAAATAAGTAGAAATAAACAAATAAGAGTAAGAATGGTAACTAGTTTTCAGATTTTTCTACAGATCAACTGATAATTGATTGCATGCCCTTACCTATGTCAGAGATAAAATATATAATGACCTTAGGTGTGTAACATTTTTCTCCTTCATGAACTATAAAGAAAAAATGTAGAGTTTTACATTTTCTCTAAGCCATCAATTGCACTCCTTTTTCTTGAGTTTTATCTTCATTTAATTCAGTCTCAACATGTAAACTTCTGCTCTCTCTCTCTCTCTCTCTCTCTCTCTCTTCTCTCTCTCTCTGTCTCTCCTCTTACCTTCCTATTTGTACATATTTTTTTCACTTCTAGAGGATCAGGTCAAGCCAAAATTACTACAGTGGACAGTACTTATGGAGATTCTTTCAGAATATTATTAGCTATCACCCTACCAAAATGACAATTTAATAATATTTACTAATAATAGATTAGATTTATATAGTATTCATTATATATAAAGTTGTGGGTTAAATGCTTTACAAATATTTCATTTTATCCTCATAAAAAACTTATGATATAGGAATTGTTATTATATTCCCTGTTCACAATGTGGAAACTAAAAGAATTACTATGTCACAATTTTAAGTACCGTTTTTTATTCAGGTTTCTTTTAGTAATTTTGAGGTGAATTATTAATGATAGCAAAAGTTAAAAACCTTTATTTACTTATTTACATATTGTTGACTATGGAAACCATATTTCTATACTTTCTTACAAAAGAGAATTAACCAGATCAAATTTTAGCAAGTGTATAGTAAAGTGAAATCATTCTATCCACTATTCTATTGCTTATGTAAGACTTCTGTTATTCTAATCATAGAATCTCTTCTCCTTTAAGCTTCCCATTTTCCATTTCATGATATAAAATTCCTTTTTTTGTTAAACAGTTACAAGCAGTAAAATGAAAAATAGCACATTTTTCTCATTTATTGTTACTAACAGATGGCAGACAGGGATGCTGTGTAATTATTGACTCTGGTAATGTATCATTTTTACTTATCAATCTCAGAAAAGAATGTTCTAGATCTCCTCTCCAATGACTCTTGTTTTCTTCAAAGATATATCTTTCTGTATCCTGAAAGTTTTTAGACATAAAATAAACCAAATGGTAAATCATTTCATTCATTCATGTTGCATTATACATTCATTCTTCACAAAGAAGCAGTCACAACATAGATATTTCTTTATCCTCAATATAAATTGGACATACTCTCATGTCTTTCACTATAATGAAGTTGCAAAATCATCAGTTTAGCATGCCAAGAGACCTCAACAGGGCATACCACTTAACTTGAATTGTCAATAAAGGATTTTGTGTGTGTGCATGTGTTTGTGCATATGTGTAAACAAAAACATCTTCTAGATAACTAAGGGGGGGGGAAAATCTATTCTTATTCCTCTAGTCACTGAATTTGATGAATGTATTTCACCATGGTAATTAAGTAGGAAGCCCCTCTACTCTGAGGCACACTGTTTCTTAAAAAGGTTTTACTTGCCAGAAAAATAACTTCCATGGGATCTAATTTTTACAAGAAAATCCATCTCCCTTTTGAATCCCTCTGTTCTTGTTGAGGCCACCATATCCCTACAGTCACACAGATTTACAATATTAGTACCATTCTTAATTTCTCTCTCTCATTCATCCCTTATACCTAATAAGTTTCTATAACTATTTTTACATGTATGTATGTATCATTGACTTTTCTTCCTACTTAATTACCATGGTGAAATACATTCACAGACTCAGGGCAAGCCATAATCACTTCCTTTCTGAACTAGGTTTTTGCCTTTGAGCTTGTCTTCCTGCCTTATCTTACCCAATTCTAGTTCAACTTTTACATAGATGCCAAAGTGATTTTTGTTTTAAAGTCCAAATCTGACCATGTTACAGTCTCACTCTTTCTGCTTTACACATGATACTCTATGGAGATATTTATATATTTATGTTCTCTATCCTATAAGCCCATGATGCAATCTCCTTTCACTTCTGCCAGAATTCCAGCCAAGGTGGCAGATAAGAAGACAAGCAAAGTTCTAAAATGTCCTGATCTTTCCCCAACTATGATTTGAAGCAAACCTCTTAACAGAAATCTGATCCATAAAACCCAGAAAGAAAAGCCAGGAGAAAGAACATCTACCTCTAGGTTTGTCTTCCATAGTCGTGAGTGAGTTGGAATGCAGAGAGCAGATCAGCTTCAGATCAGTCTGATTAGCAGTAGGGCTGGAGCCTGGGAACCTGAGGGCCCAAGAACCCCACCTACTTGGTCAGTGGCAGGTCTGGAGCCTGATCGACTACAGGGGATTGAGTCAACTAGGGAGCAGAAGCATTGGTGGTAGTGCTGACTGTCTGGAGCCTGGCAACAGGACTGGGGGGAGAGTTCTGGTGCAGGAGAGCTGTGAACAGGATCCATGGGCTCCTTTGGTTCCTTGAAGTCCATGCCTCCATTTCAGCTGAAGCCTGTTCCCAGAACAAACAGAATTATAGACCTTTTGCCCCAGGCACAGGTGTGTGAGCAGGAGAACCAGCACAGCTGAAACTAAGTAGAATGATGACCTCACCCCAAGGTATAGTCCACGATTGATTGAAGACAAAAGTATTTAACAGTTTGGCCCTACAAGCCAAGGGAGAAGGCCTCAATCAAGGTCACTCCAGAGAAAGCAGCCAATACCCACTACTGGCCAGCTGGAAAAATTCAACTCAGTGAGTAAATGCTCTAGGGATCCCAACACCAAACCTCTGTGAACCAGCCCCTCCCCAACTCAAGGTCTTAGCAAAATGAAGAAAGATCTGGGAACGGTGGACCCATAGAAAAATTCCTAGAAAGAAAAGACCCAACTCAGAGAGATGGAGAACCTCTGAGGAGATTATAACCTTCTCTCCAGCACAGAAAAACTTCCTTGAAGAAATAAGGAAGGAGTTTAAAAATCAAGTGGAAAATTTGGGAAAAGAAACCCATGAGAAGTTTAACAACTTGCAACAAGAAAACAAATCATTGGAAAATACAATTGGACAAATACAAAATGAGACATTCTCTCAGATCCTCAATTGGACAAATGCAAAAAGAAAATAATTCTCTCAAAACCTTACTTGTTTAAATGGAAGCTCTTTCAAGAATAGAATTGACTAATTAGAAAAGGAGCTGTAAAAGGTAAATGAAGAAAACTACTCTAAAAAAAAAAGAATGGAGTCTGCAAAAACTAATGACTTCATGAGACAGCAAGAGCCAGTTAAACAAAACCAAAAAATAGAAAAAAAATAGAATATGTAAAATACCTCATCAGCAAAACCACTAACCTTGAGAATACATTGAGGAGGGACAACCTGAGAATTACAGACATTCCTGAAAATATTGAAGAGAAAAAAGCCTGGACTTAATATTACAGGATTTAGTGATGGAAAACTGCCCTGATACCATGGAACCAGAGGGCAAAATAGTTACTGAAATAATACATCAATCCCCTCTGGAAAGAGAACCTAAAATGATAAGACCAAGGAATGTTATGGCCAAATTTCAGAACTATCAGATAAAAGAGAAAACCTTGCAAGCAGCAAGAAAGAAACAGTTTAAATACCAAGCAACCACAGGACCTAGACACATCAACATTAAGGGAACAAAGGACCTGGAACCAGATACTTCAAAGAGCAAGGGAGCTTGGAATGCAGCCAAGAATCCACTATCAGGCAAAGCTGAGCCTTCTTTTTCAGGGGAAAAGATGGAAAAATAACAAAATGGAATAATTCCAAAAATTCCTGATGAAAAGACCAGTGCTAAATAGAAAATCCGAACTTCAAACAGGAGGTTCAAGAGACACATGAAAAGGTAAAAAAAATGGGGGGTAAAGAAAAAAAACTGCTATCCAATAAGATGAAACTGGCTATATCCCAGCATGGGAAAAAATTTCTCATAACTCTTGAGAATTATAATTCTAACAGAGAGAATATACCTAGCTAGATGTGATGGACACTCTTGACTTATCCATGAGACTGCTATACAATGGGATGAAACTGGCAATAATCCTACTTGGGAGAAAGACTGTAATAACTCTCAAGAATTGTAATTCTATTAGATAGAATGTACTTATCCAGAAGTGATGGATACTCAGAATTTTCTATGACTCAGATAGAATGATTTAAACACAACTCCTCCTTATAAAGGGGCACAAGAAGGAGATGGGAGGAGAGAGGGGATTGAATGGGATAAGTCTCATTACATTAAGAGGTACAAAAGACCTAGGGTAATAGAGGGGAAGAAGGCAGGAGATGAGAAACACCTGAATCTTCCTCTCATCAGACTTGGCTGAAAGTTAACTTACACACACACACACACACACACACACACAAACACACACACACATACTGACACATGCTCAGTTAACTTAAAAAACATCTTACCTTTCATGTAATAAAAGGGGCAGACAGAGACAGGGAGGGGGAGAAAAAGGAAAGTAACAGAAGAAAGGGAAGGGAAAGGGAAAAAAGGGGAGCGGTTTGGATATAGGAGGGCAAACACGCTGAAGGGGGTGGTATTCAGAAACAAAATACTGGGGAATACTGATAAAGGGGGGAAAAAGCTTGAAAAATACAAACAGAGGGAAGATAGCATGAAGAGCAATAAAGTAATTATAACTTTGAATGTGAATGAGATGAACTCTCTCTTAACACATAAGCAAATAGCAGAGTGGATTAAAAATCAGAATCCTACAAGATTCTGCTTACAAGAAACTCATTTGAAGCAGAGAGATACATATAGAGAAAAGGTAAATGGTTGGAGAAAATATATTTTGCTTCAGCTGAAGTGAAAAAAGCAGGGGTAGCAATCCTTATTTCAGACAAAGCAGTTGCAAAAATAGATAGCCTTAAAAGAGATAATGAAGGAAACTATATCCTCCCAAAAGGTACCATAGACAATAAAGTGATTTCAATACTGAATATATATGCACCCAATGGTATAGCATCCAAATTGTTAGAGGAAAAGATGAAAGAATACTGGAAGACATAGACAACAAAATTCTACTAGTGGGACACCTCAACCTCCTGCTCTCATATTTAGATAAATCGAACATAAAATAAACAAGAAAGAAGTTAAGGAGGTAAATAGATTGTTAGAAAAACTAGATATGATAGACTTGTGGAGGAAACTGAATGGGGATGGAAAGGAATATACCCTCTTCTCTGCAGTACATGGCACTTACTCAAAAATTGACCATGTACTAGGGCATAAATACCTAATGACAAACTGCAGAAAGGCAGAAATAGTGAATATATCTTTCTCAGACCACAATGCAATAAAAATCATATGCAATATTGGGCCAGCCAGATATAGACCCAGAACTAATTTAAACTGGATAACCTCACTTTAAAGAATGAGGGGATCAAACAACTAATTGTAGAAAGAATTAATTATTTTATTCCAGATAACGACAATAATGAAACAACATACCCAAACCTATGGGATTCACTCAAAGAGGATGTCAGGGGATATATTATATCTTTAAATGCTTACATGAATAAATTAGAAAAAGTGGAAATCAATGAACTAAATATGCAATTAAAAAATTAGAAAAAAAAGAAATCAAAAATCCCCAATTAAATACCACATTAGAAATTCTAAAAATTAAAGGAAAAATTAATAAAATTGAAAGCTATTAAATTAATAAATAAAACCAAGAGTTGGTTTTATGAAAAAAACAATAAAATTCATAACTCTCTGGTCAATTTAGTTAAAAAAAAAGAAAGAGGGGTGGAGCCAAGATGGCAACAGGAGAAGATCCTCTCTTGGGTGCTCTCTCTAATATTTCAAAACTTATAAAATAAGGACTCTAACTAAATTTTCGAGAGACAGAACCCATAGAGGGATCCAGTGAGGCAATTCTCCAGCACAAGGTAACCTGGAAAATAGTGGAAAGGCTCTGCTCCATGGAGTTAGGGGGAAGCCACCAGAGTGAAGGAACTTCAGCCTCCTAGAGGCAGCTCCAGGTCACCTGGGAGCCATGACTCACAGCAGCCAGGGCAGTTTACTGACCTCACCCTGGGGGAGCACCAGGCACAACTTGGAAGATCAGCAGGGGACCTCTGCCAAAGCCCAGAGTGAGCCATGAAGCCCAGCCCTTAGGGCAAGAAATGTGGTCAGGGATCCCAGATCCAACCATGAGTACTCAGCCTAGGTAGGGGAGTGGGGAGAGACTTCTGAGGTCTGTCCTCTGTACCTGGAACAGGACTCTGGGACTTTGAATACATTCAGATCCTGATTACAGCTTAGGCTCCCCATAAACAGCAGCTGCCTCCCACCTCAGCCCTGTGGCAGAGGGGTGTGCTTGTGATCATTCACAGAGCAGGAGGGAAGACAGAGCTTCACACATGGAGTTCCTTGTGGGGGGGGGTGTCCCAGTAATACTCAAAAGCTCAGGAAGCACCCCAAAACTAGGCAGAGGCCCAGGGAAATGAGTAAAAAGAGAAAAAAGAGGAACACCATTGAGAAACACATTGTCTATGATCCCAAGAAGGATCAAAATACTCAATCGGAAGATGAGAAAGTACAAGCTCCTGCATCTAAAGACTCCAAGAAAAATGGAAATTGGGCTCAGGCTATGACAGAATGCAAAAAAGATTTTGAAAATCAAGTGAAGGAGATAGAAGAGAAATTGGGAAAAGAAATGAGAGAGATACAAAAAAAAAAAAAAACATGAAAAAGAAGTCAGCAGCTTAGTCAGGGAGATCCAAAAAATTGCTGAAGAAAATAGCATGTTAAAAACCAGCATAGGTCAAATGGATAAAACAGTTCAAAAAGTTATTGAAAAGAATGTTTTAAAAAGCAGAATTGGCCAGATGGAAAAAGAAATAAGAAAGCTCTCTGAGGAAAACAAATCCTTCAGATGTAGAATGGAACTGAGGGAAGCTGCTGACTTTATGAGAAATCAAGACACAATACTTCAAAACCAAAGGAATGAAAAATTTAGAAGAAAATCAAACATATCATTGAAAAAATGATCTGGAAAACAGATTCAGGAAAGATAATTTTAAAATTATTGGGATACATGAAAATCATGATCAGGAAAAGAGCCTTGGCCTCACTTTTAAAGAATTCCTACAGGAAAATTTCCTAGATATCCTAGAAGCAGAGAGCAAAATAGAAATTGAGAGAATCTGACAATCTCCCCCAGGAAGAGATCCACAAAAACAAACAACAACCTAGGAATATTATAACCAAGTTCCAGAACTCCCAAGTCAAAGAGAAAATATTACAAGCATCCAGAAGGACACAATTCAAATATCCTGTTGCTGCAGTTAGGATAACACAGGACTTAGCAGCAGCTACATTATAAGCTCATAGGACTTGGAATATAATATTCCAGAAGGCAAAAGAGATCAGAATGCAACTGAGAATCAACTACTCAGCAAAACTGAATGTCCTCTTCCAGGGAAAAAGATGGACTTTCAATGAACCAGGGGAATTTCAAATGTTCCTGTTGAGATGGCCAGAGCTTAACAGAAAGTTTGTTCTTCAGATACAGGACTCAGGTAAAGTATACAGAGTAGAGAAAGGTAAAATATGAGGGAAACTTTGCTCTCATAGGAGGTGGTTAAGAAAGGAAACAGCATATATATTCAATGGGGTATAGACATCTAGAGTAAGAAGGAGAGAAGGGGGACAGGGGGAGGGGGGATGTGAGTGATGGAGGAGAGGGTGGACCATAGAGGGAGAGTGGTCAGATTTAATACATTTTTCCTTTTTACTTCTTGAAAGGGGCTGGGATTGGATGGCCTGTCTGGGACCATAGGGCTGGGTGGATGCTGGGTCTAAGGAGTGGTATGTGGGCTCAGGGCCTTTTGGCCCCAGGGCTGGGGATCTGTCTGCTGCTCCACTTAGCTACCCTACAGCACATTTAAGAAGAGAAACATAGTGAAAGGAGAGAGAAAATATAGTATATGGTAGTGGGGAAGTATGAATGGAGGGAATTGCGATCAGCAATGGCAACAGTAGAAAAATATGGAAGTACCTTTTGTGATGGGCTTATCATAAAGAATGTGATCCACTTGCAACAGAGCTGGAGGTATTGGAACACATACTGAAGCACATTTATTATTATTATTATTATTATTATTTATTATTTGGGGGGGAGGTTTGAAGGGCAAATGGAGTTGAGTGGCTTGCCCATGGCCACACAGCTGGGTGATTGTTGGGTGTCTGAAACTGGATTTGGACCTGGGTGCTCCTGGCTCCAGGGCCAGTGCTCCATCCAATGCACCACCTGGCTGCCATTATTATTATTATTATTATTATTGTTGTTGTTGTTGTTGTTGTTATTATTATTATTATTATCATCATCATCATCATTATTTTTTATTTTTTCTCTTTCCTTTATTGCTCATGCATGTTTATATTTTTGGGGGAGGGGGGTATTACATTTATTCTTAAACAAGAATATTTTAATAATGTATAATAAACATCATTTGTACAAAAATAAGAATAAATAGATAAATAATTCAAATTAAAAAAAGAAAAAGAAAACCAAATTGCTAGTATCATAAATGAAAAAGGTGAACTCACCACCAATGAGGAAGAATTTAAATTAATAATTTGGAATTAATTTGCCCAACTCTATGCCAATAAATTTGACAATCTAAGTGAAATGGATGAATATTTACAAAAATATAAGTTGCCCAGGTTAAATGAGGAGGATATTAAATACCTAAACAATCCTTTCACTTCTGCCTCTTGAAGTGCCTAGTTTGGTTCAAAATTAAGCTGCAAAACCATTATCTACATGTGTTTTTTTCCTGAACACCCCTCCTCCATTTGTTAGTATTCTATCCCTTTCTCCTTATATGTATTTTAACTTCTTTTGAATAAACTTACACATGTATATTTGAATTCCCTATTACAATGCAAACCCCTTGAGAAGAGAGGTTGTTTCATTTTTTTTTTACTTTCCATTCCTGGTTACTGCCACAAAATAGACACATAAAATTCATATCCTTGAACTTTGTTCTTTCAACATGATCATTTTTATATATTTTTTTACTATTGAAATGTAAAACCTTTCTATTCATCTTTCATGTATCTTCTTAATTCAAGTCACCATTTCCTATGGTGGGCATTTGAACTTTCAGTCTGTCTGAATTCATTTAAGTCATCCTATCCTCATAACTAAATTAATCTTCCCAATTCACAGGTGTTGCTATGTTCTTTATTAAAAAATTTTCAATGTTTCCCTATTGTCTAATTTAAAAGTCTGATAAATTTTAGCCTGAACAAAGAACATTCTAACCTGACTCATAAATTCTTCATTCAGAACTATTCTTTCTCAAGTTCCCTATGTTTTTCAGAAACTTGAATAATGTCTATACACTGCTCTCTCACCTCTATATCTTTGCCCAAACTTTAACCTCAACATGGGATGCCCTCCCCCATATAACTTCAGTTTTTCATCTTTGCCTGCAGGTCCTCCAAGATCTAGCTTAAATATCACCTCCTATGTGAAGGGATATATGCAATTATCACCTTAAAATATGCACTCTCCATACCTTTATTTGTTAGTTGCATTTATTTTTGTTCATAAGATGTATATCAGGCACTTTGTTTTGTTTTTCTTTTTATATAACAAATATAGACACCTGGAAAATACATAAACAATTTATTTGAATATATAAATGGTCAGAATGAAGAAAAGAGAAATAATTGCCCTGAACAGTAACTTGGACATTTTTAATTAATCATACTTTTTTCTGACCTGAGTAATAATGAGTTTGATTCTTAACAATTAGTACACAATTTGAAATTTCTCACAATAATCGACATATTGTTTGAACTTCTATTGTTCTTTGCTATTTTGTTTAATATTGTAGAACATAATTCAAGGAATAGCACCTCATCTCTGTCAGTCCATGAAATACTTATTCCTAATGGTTAGGGATTAAATTTAAAAACAATAGCCTTTTGAAATTTACTTTTAGGTATAGAGTATCAAATACCATGCATGTTCTGTGAATGGAATCATTGTATCCTTGACATGCTCTATCCAGTATCTGGCAAATCGCTTAATGAATACTGACAACTATTACTAAAAATTTTATTTGAGGTAGGAATTCAAGCTGGGAAAATAACATCATCAATAGTAGAGTCACTGAATCTGAATATCAACACTGGGTATTAGCTAAAATGTGTAAACAGTATCTAATTGGAAAAAGATGAAAGTCATCATTAGTTGTTCATTAATGGAAATGCCAGGACAAAGAACAACATGACTCTTAATTTGTCAATTCTCTTTTGGATAATGTGAATTTGAAAATTCTGTCCATTTTGATATTAAGTTAGCAAAAGGTCAGGTTATTCATTCATGATTCAATGTATTTTCTGTAATCATGATTAAAACTTGGACAACTCCAGGGGTTTAGAATCTTTCTAATTTGAGATTATCCCCAAACTTTCCAAATAAAAAAAAAATAGAGTGAATTTAAGGAACATATTTCATCTAAGAGATGCTATAGGTGAAAATATAAATGATAAAAAATCACATACATTTATGATGTCTGATCAATAATAAATTATTAAAGAAATGTAAGGATATTGATGATAGTCTATTTTCTAACTCTTGAGGTTTTGCCAGGCCTCTAGGCCTATTGTATTGAACTATAAAAAGAAAGGGGAGGTACTGATTATTCTAAAAATTGTGAAATGGATCAGTTATAATAAATTCCTTGGGTACTCAATAAAAAAGACCATGTCTGCAAAGGGAAGTGAGTGTGCAATCACATCTTAATAAGACACACATAATATAGGAACCAATGACACAAAAGGAAGCAGGAATAGAGAGACAGAAAGTTTGGGACTGGGGAAGGCAAGAAACATGGCAAAGAGAATGTAGAGGGACCAAGTCACAGAGAGTAACACAGATAACCATGGAGCACAAGTGTTTGGAGCACGTCAAATCACAGACCCTTCCTTAGGAGATGGAAAAATACTGTGGGGTAGGAGTTTGAGATGTTATTTTTATAAGGTGTTTTTTGAGTAACAGAATACCTTCTATTCGTGCTACTCTAGAATTATTTCATTGTGATATACAAATTATCTCAAAGTTTTCAATAAAACTTTAAAGTTAACATGTATATTTTAAGATATCAGAATCTAAAGATATCAGAAGCATTTGAAAATAATTCCAAATTGTACTACAGAGGGGTGAGTGCTTTAGTGTCCCAATTTTTTCAAATTCTCTTCAGCATTTATCATGGCCTTTTTTCTGTTATGTCTGTCTAATAGGAGGGCATAGTATCTAGAGGTGTTTTAATTTAAATTTCTCTAATAGTTATTTATCACATTTTTTCCCATGTCATTACTGAAAGTCTTAATTTATTCCTTTGAAAACTACCTGTTTATATCTTTCAGTCAATTGTCAACTGGAGAATGTCTCTTATTTTATAAATTTATTTAAATTCCTCATATATTTGAAAAATGATGCCCTTAATCTGAGAAGCAAAATTTCTAAGGTTCCTGTTTTCCTTCTAATATTCTTTGAATTAGTCTTGTTTATGGAAACACTTTTTAATTTAAAGTAAGCACTCATTTTTCTAACTTCCTATAACCCACTTTATCTCTTGTTTAGTCACAAAAGATTCCCTTAGCCATAGATTTGATAGGATTTTGATCTTATCTTTGTATGCAGTCTGAGATGTTGGTCTGTGCTATGACTAATTTCCACCAAACCTTTTCAATTATCCCTTTAATTTTTGGCAAATGTTGAATAGTTAACCCCAAACATTAATCTTTGGGGTTATCATTCTCTAGATTACAATATTTTTTCCTACTGTCTGTTGTGTACCTAATTCCACTGATCTCATAAATTATGCAGCCAAGTATCAGATTGTTTTGATGATCACCACTTTGTAATAGTTTGAAATATTGAACAACTAGACTTTTTTATTGATTCTTTTGATATTCTTATGTTTTTTTGTACTTCCAGATGAATTTTCTTTCTATTTTTCTAGTTCTATTAAATAAATTTTTTGATAGTTTGAATGGCATGACAGTGAATAATTAAATTAGGTAGAAGTGCCATTTTTATTATCTTGGCTTATGCTACTCTTGAGTATATTTCCAATTAATTAGTTCTGTTTTTATTTGTATGAAAAATGTTTTATAATTGTGTTCATACAGTTCCTGTTTTTTTTTCTTGGCAGGTCCCAAGTGCTTTATACAATTTATAATTATTTTAAATGGATTTTTTTCTATTTCTTTCTGTTAAGTTTTGTTAGTCATATATAGAAATACTGACTATGTATTTATTTTGTGTACTGCAATATTGCTCAAATTGCTAATTGTTTCAACTTACTTTTAGTTGAATCGCAAAGGGCAATGTAACTGCATACTTTTCATTTAACAATACCACAACTAGGTCTGTATTCTAAAGAGACCATGGGGCGGCTAGGTGGTGTAGTGGATAAAGCACCAGCCTTGGAGTCAGGAGTACCTGGGTTCAAATCTGATCTCAGCCACTTAATAATTACCTAGCTGTGTGGCCTTGGGCAAGCCACTTAATCCCATTTGCCTTGCAAAAACCTAAAAAGAGAGAGAGAGAGAGAGAGAGAGAGAGAGAGAGAGACCATAAAAAAGAGGAAATGATCCAAATTCACAAAATTATTTATAGCAGCACTTTCAAAAATGGCAAAGAATTGGAAATTGAGCTATATGAATGAGAAGGAATTCTATTCTGTAAGGAATCATGAGAGGACAGACTTTAGAAAAGCCTGGAAAGATTTGCATGAACTAATGCTGAATGAATTAAGCAGAAGCATGAGAACCTTGTACAGATTAAGAGCAACAATGTATGGTGATCAGCTATGATGGACTTAGCTACTCTCAACAGTTCAGTGATCAAGGACAATTCTAAAAGACTTGTTGAAAGATGCCATCCAAATGCAGAGAAAAACAACAAGAACCATGAAGTCTGAATGCAAAGCATTTTATTTTCACTTTTTAAAACATATTTTTTGTTTTTTTTCTTTTCTCATCTTTCATAATATAACTAATATGGAAATGTGCTAAACATGATTGGACATGAGTAACATATTAGATTAGCTGCTGTCAAGGGGAGGGAGGTAGAAAATGTGGAACTAAAAAGCTTACCAAAGTATGATTGTTGAAAACTTTCTTTGTATGTAGATATGTGCAATTCTGTTCGGTCCTAGGAACCTTTACTAAGGTAGCTCATTTATGCCTTTTTCCATTTCTTTTTTTAAAAGGTTATTATTTAGACATTATAATTCCTCTACTTTTAACATGTACAAGTTTATATTTTTTGCAAATATTCATCCTTCTCATTTAGATTCTGTTTTACCCAATAGATCTGGGTATAACTCTATAATTGATTTAATTTCATTTTCATTAGTACTATATTCATCATTTTTTGTTTCTAGTAATTTGGGTTTCTTGATCCTTTTAAAATCAAATTAACCATTTTTTTCAATTTTATGTTTTAATTTTATAAAACTAGTTCCTGGTTCTTTTTATTTTAATTTCAATAATATTTTGCAATTTTTCAAATTTCCTAATCTCTACTTTTTATTTCAGATTTTTCATTTTGGTGCTTAATTGAGGATTTTTAGTTAGGTCTTCAAGTTCTTGCTTATATTCCCAATTCATTGCTATATTCTTTCTCTTTTTTATTGATTTATGAAATTACGGTTAGATTTCCCCCCCCCCCCCATGTATTGCTTGGACTGTATTCCATGATTTTGAAATTTTTGGCCCCTTGTCATCTTTTTTAGAGACATTATTTATTGTTTCTATGCTTTCTATTTGATCATTTTTTTCCTTTAGGATTAAATTGTTTAATTTCCAATTACTACTTAATCTATGCTTCTTCAGCCCTATATTAAATTAAATTTTATTACATTATGATCTGAAAAGAGAGTATTGATATTTTTTTGTTTTTTTACATATGGTTATGATAATTTTATGCACTAATATATAATCAGTTTATCTGAAGGTGGAATGTACAGCTGAGGAAAAGTTATATTCCTTTCTATTCTTTTTCAGTTTTCTCCAGAAGTCTTTTATATTAATTTTTTCCATAATCCTATTCATCTCTTTAACCTTTTACTTATTTTAAGGTTAGATTTAACTAGTTCTGATAGGGAAAATTGAAGTGCTCCATTAGTAAAGTTTTGCTATTTCCTTCTGTAATTTATTTAACTTTTTTTAATAATTTGATGTTATGCCATTGATATTATTTATTCTCTATGGCTCATTTTTTGAGTTGAAGGTTCCTAACTTGATGGAAGCAGTAGTATAATATATATTATGTATTATATTATAATTACATTTCCCATCATCTTCTTTTCTTCTGCTTATCCTTCATTCTCTCTTTTTTATCCTATCTTTTCTAATTTTCTAGTAGCAAAGGATTAGATACAAAAGATGTTAATTCAAAAATGCCTAATTAAATTGTTCATGATTTTTATTGACTATCATTGTCCTGTAATAAATGATGAATAAAATAATAGCAGAGAAATACAGAAAAAACTCACATGAGCTGATGCAAATTAAAATAATAAGGGCCAGGAAAACAATATATGAAATGAGATAGAAATACAAGTATAAAGAACAACCAAAGAACAATTTAAACTAAATATTGAAAAATTACAAACATAAACCTTAGAACCAGAAAAGAGAACAGAATCACAATACTACTATTTTATAGAGATTAAGGATCCACAGCTATGTCATATTGAATATATTTTTAGATTTTGGTCATTGTTATTGGCTATGGGATATCATTAGATTTTTTGATACTTTGATAAGTTTGAAGACATTTTTTTCTTGCTTCTTTCAATCTAATAAACATTTATTTCTTTTTTGATATTGGAATCTTATTTTATTTTTAAAAATTTTCCTCCAGTAGCATGCAGAAGCAAGTTTCAACAGTTACTTTCAAAACCTTGAGCTCTAAATTCTCTCTCTTCCTCCCACCTACTCTCCCCATTGAGAAAATAAGTTTGGGTAAAAAACATGTAGCCATGAAAAATATTACTATAATAGTCATGTTGCAAAAGTAAACATAGTCTCCACTCTTCACTCTTTCACAAAGAAAGAGAGCCTCAAGAAAAATAAAGTGAGAAAAAAAGTATATTTCAATCTGTATTTCATATACCATCAACTCTTGTCTTTGAAACAGAGAAATTGCTTCAGCTCTTTTTCCTGACAGATGCTATTGGTAGTTATATTTACCTCAATCCTTTTTCCTCCCCTCACATCACTCTATTCTCTCTCTCTCTCTCTCTCTCTCTCTCTCTCTCTCTCTCTCTCTCTCTCTCTCTCTCTCTCTCTCTCCTTGCACCCTATCTCTTCTCAAAAGTGTGTTGTATCTGATTACCCTCTCCCATGATCTTCCCTCTCTTCTATCACCTATACCTCTCTCCTCCTCCCCCTCTTTCCTTTCTCCCATTCCTTTCCTCTCCTATTTTCCTGTAGGGTAAGATAGATGTCTATACCCAGTTGAAAGTGTATGTTGCTCTTCCTCTAAACCACTTCTGATGAGAGTAAGTCTCACTCACTCACTCACTCCTCCTCACATTCCCCTTCTTCCACTGCACTGAAAAAGCTTTATCTTACCTCTTTTATGTGAAAACATTTACTCCATTCTACCTCTCCTTTCCCTTTCTCCCAGTCCATTTCTTTCTCCTCCATTAACTCATCTTTTTTAATATCGTATACCTTCAAATTCAATTTCCTCCTGTACCTTAATAAATGAAAAGGTTCATTTGAGTTATCTATCATCTACCCATTCAGGAATACAAGTAGTTCAACATCATAAAACCCCTTATGATTTGCCCTTCCTGCCCTTGCTTTACCTGTGTCCTATATTTGAAGATCAAACTTTCTGTTCAGCTCTGGTCCTTTATTTTAGAAAGTTTGAAAGACCCCTATTTCATTTAATGTCTATCTTTTGCCCTGTGAAAGAGCATGCTTGGTTTTTATGGGAAGTTGTAATCCAAATTATTTTGCTTTATGAGCATTAATGTAGAAGTTGCTAAATTTTGTGTTAGCCTTCCTGTAGCTCCAGTATATTTCAATTGTTTCTTTCTGAATGCTTG